>NC_142516.1:103957500-104240000 GCF_057876585.1 Rhinolophus sinicus
AAGCAAAAAAGAATCTAGATCATGTTTTTAACAATGTAAATATTAGGTGCAAAAGTAATTGCAGTTTAAAACGTTAAAAACTGCAAAAATCACAATTACTTTTGCACCAACCTAAGAATACAGAGGAAAAAAAATCAAATAGGTAAAATATTAAATGTGATAGCTCAAAGCAGTAATTTTTTGTCCTTGTTTAACTTTTTAAATGTTCTACCAAATCAAAACAAGTCACCTACATGAGATAAAATATGGGGAACATAGAATAAATATATGCAAAACTTGAGGAAGACTGAAGCTTACCGTTAACCAGGTCTCCCCAAAATGCTATTTTATAAAGTTAGTAAAAGCCTATAATAAGCTTTGTTATTCATTTTGATAACTTGGGAGTTTTTCAAGAGTGTGTTCACTTTATAATCTTTAAACTGTACATATGTATGTTTCATTCTGTTTATACAGCATTTTTCACAATTTAGAAAAAGCTATGTTTAGAGCAGTAACAATAAGAGAGGCCCAATGCCTGAGGAAAACAGCACATTAACAAATGAGACAGAGAAGTCAATTCATTATAATTTCATAACCTGCATCTAGAACAGTCTTTAAACTACAGTTAAGTGAAGAGCAGGGCAAATTGGCAGAAAACCTAGCTATTAAAATGAGTTGGAGGCTGGCCCGGTGGCTCAGGCAGTTAGAGCTCCTAACTCCGAAGGCTGCTGGTTCGATTCCCACATGGGCCAGTGGACTCTCAACCACAAGGCTGCCGGTTCAACTCCTTCGACTCCCGCAAAGGATGGTGGGCTCTGCCCCCTGCAACTAAGATTGAACACGGCAACTTGAGCTGAGCTGCCGCTGAGCTCCCGGATGGCTCAGTTGGTTGGAGTGCATCCTCTCAACCACAAGGTTGCCAGTTGGACTTCTGCAAGAGATGGTGGGCTGCACCCCCTGCAACTAGCAACGGCAACTGGACCTGGAGCTGAGCTGCGCCCTCCACAACTAAGTCTGAAAGGACAACAACTTGAAGCTGAACGAAACCCTCCACAACTAAGATTGAAAGGACAACAACTTGACTTGGAAAGAAGTCCTGGAAGTACACACTGTTCCCCAATAAAGTCCTGTTCCCCTTCCCCAATAAAAATCTTAAAAAAAATAAAGTGAGTTGGGTCTGGTACCTCAAACTTTTTCAATAGCCAAAACCTTGGTCTCTTTGAAAGCATTCTTTTAATTTCCATTACCTGGCAATCTGCCTGCTGCAAGTGCATCCCCAGGTAAATGACCATTCACACCATTGGTGGAAGGATTATTCATCTGACCCAATAATCCACTTCTCATCTCTAAATCAGTTGGGTAAGGTCTCCGGGGGTCCCCTAAAACAAAACAGAAAACAGACTGCTTTTAATCCAATCACATATAAAATAAGCATCAGTGCGTTCTCTGAAGTATTGATTTTCCTTGGTTGGTTCACTTTGAAAAACTAAAGCTACATTTTCAATTTTGGAATATGAAGGTCCTCTTATCAATTGTTATTAAGAGGATAATATATTAAATTTAAAAATACATGCATTTTTACTTCTTCTCTAAATCTTCACAATATACTATTCTCTATATGAAAAAAAAAAGTGTCATCTTAGCAAACACTCCAAATGACATATTAAGAAAATTATCTCGATTCTTCTAACTAACTTGCATCTTCTAGTATTAAAATAACAATGATACATACTCTGAGAGAGAGTAGATCAAGACACACTTTCTTTATGATAGAAAGACTGAATGCTTACTGGAAGGACTGCCTAAATTAAAACCTTTTTCTAACCAACCTCTTCATCTTGTCACTTAAAGACTAAATGTTTAACTTTCCAGTGGAATATCAAGAGCCATTAATCTTTATTTCCAATCATACTAAATAGCAGTTTGGGGTTGATAAAAACCTGGCCATACCTGGACCAACTTTTTTGTATTTCTCTCCAACTCCAGATTACTTACTCACCCCACACACTGTAGTTACTGTTAGTGTTTTTAGTATGGCAAAATACCACTACCAGGAATTACTGAAGTTGAGATAAATAACCATCTCCCATTCCTTCCCAAAAGACTGCTGTTCTACCTTAGTGGTTCTGTCTTATAAATCATTTATCCATTGTCAATATAGCAGAGACCTGTTGCTTCCTTTGCTGTTTCTTATTACTCAGCTCTTTCCAGTCCTGTGTTTCCTGTTGGGCGCTCAGCACTTCATCTTTATCACCTAAGAGTTGGGACTGTCTGTTTCCCAGGCTGGAATTTTTGTGTAAATCCTAATGACTCTAAAAAGTTGGCTTCTGGCTAGTCTGGGTTTTATGGGCATATAAAGCTATATCATCACATATTATCTTATACTTTAAAAAAGGAAACACAGTTCCTAGTGGCAGTGGCTTTGTAGAAAACCAAACCGATAAAATCTATGACCTATATTCTCACTTATAAAACCAAAAAGATGTAAAAATATGTAGCAGATGTTTCTAAGGATAAATACATTCAATATTTAAATCTTTTTTCTTACTTTTGTGTACAGTCACCTAAGAATTTTCAAAACCACATATATCTAGTTAAAAAGAGAAGTATTTTTACCTGGAACCCAGGTCAGTGGGGCACACACAGCATTACTAGCACTAATCCTGTGTGCGTACTTAATTATTTCTTCAGAGGAGATAGCACCTGAGAGAGTCAAGAGGAGAGCGTAATACTTTAGTAAACATAGATGTTTATAAATGCATACATCATAGTCACAAACAATACTTAAATTTTAAGTTATCTGAAATAGGATAATCTGAGTTACCTACCTTCCCTAAACATGTCTGCATGTATATTACAAACTTAAATCAGACATTTCCAAACTAAAGAACAGATATTCAGAAAAATCAGCTGACAAATTTAAAGTACCAAATTTGGGAGACTAGCATCATTATGCTCAATAACCTCAATTATTAATTTCCATTAAATACTATTACTGTTCTGAAAGCAACACTGGACACAAATAAAATAGAGAAAACAGAGTATTTCGTCTCCCAGTGACATCCAAGCTATTAAATCAGAGCAGCAGTTCACACTACACGACTCAGCTGTTAGCATAATGTGACCCTAAGGTCATAAGTAGACCTAACTAGAAAGATGTCCACAATACATTCATGAGGTGAAAAAAAGTAAGCTGTTAAGTATTATGTATTCACCACCTGATTTTTGTTTTACAATATATGTACACATATGTATTTGTATTACTCTCGTTATGTGTATTTATAGATCTAAAAAAAAATCTGGAAGGGCAGACACCAAACATAAGTAGTGATTATTTGAAACAGGAAAAGAAGCGGAAAGTTAGACAAGTCTGAGATCACTAAATGTCAATTCTTAAAAGGAAGTAACCAGAGTTTTCATTACAATTCTGACATTTAGTATACAAACTAAAAGAACCAAAGAGATCCAAAATGGAAGCGTCTTAGAGAGAAGCAGGGAGGGGACAGGAAGGCCTCCTGGGCATCTGCACCACCATATAGGTGTACATCCCAAAGCCGTAACTAGTTCTGACTTCACCATGGTCTTAGTCCCACTACAGCTGACCAATAGACGTTTTCTTTCATTCTCTATCATTTCAAGACCCAATTCAAACCCCACTTGCTACTAGCTCATCATTCTCTTCCCTTCTCCAAATAATTTATAAACCCACTGTCTTTATTGCACATTCAGTTACATGGCTATAACTTGCCTTGTATTATTGCTTCCTATAATCATTTGAAAGGGAAGGTGATACCTCCCTAACAATTCCTAGCACAGTGCTAGAACACAGCAGACACTTTACAATGAAAATTTATTGGAATCTCTCAACAGCAGTAAATGATTACTAGGAATACTCTCTCATTAGTTTCTTGAAACCAAAGTTGGGTTTTTCAGAAAGTCAGTGTTCCCACAGTACTAACCTTTTCTTGCTTTCTCTATTGATTTCAGTTTTTCTTTTGCTTGGTAAACAGCTGTTGCCTAAAGAACATTAAAAAGAGAAATATGGTTTATTAACTATGTCAAGGATAGTTTTGGGCTGAATTCACATCATTTCTCCCATAGGAACAATATGCAATTTGGAAATCCCCACAATTTATTTGTAATATTCTGAAATAGCACTGGGTATCATTTACATTACAGTTACATTCAATGAAACAAATATATTCATGAATCAGTCTCCACTCACACATTAGTTGTTAGAAACAACATACAAATTGGACTGTTTACTAACTTTTCTTTATGCCTTCTATTATAAACATGCAAAAGAGATCCAGACCACGAACCACCCCCAAAGTATCCTATTCTTGCATCTAGTTCAAGCATAAAATACCTAAAACTTTTTTTCTAGTTTACAAGATACACTCTTGGACTGATACTCTTACTCATTTATTCATCACCACTGCCTCCATGCTTGGTGACTGTTATATGAGAACACCCCTCCCCCGGTCCCCACAAAGGTACTGAAGAGTAAAATGAGGTTAACCTAGTATATGCATCCTCAACTAGAACACAGTGGTTAAGAGTATGGCATCAGAGAGATTTAGGTTCCATCTCTACTTTTTATCCTCTTTGGGCAAGGTAGTTATTCATTTAAAATCTTGGCTTCTTCATCTTTAAAGTGAAAACAGTGGTACTGACCTCATGTAATTGTTATAAAGACTGAGATAATGCAAGTGAAGGGGAAAGCACAGGGCCTGGTGCACAAGTGTTCGATAAATGTCAGCTGCTATTATCTGTATCATAAAACTCAGTCTTTCCATAGTCCTTATGTTCAGTCTTTAGCTCAATAATTGTATTTTTAGGAACCTAATCTAAAGAATATAATGTGAGATGCAGAAAGAAAAGGCTTTTCTGAAAGGATATTCATCAAAGCATTATTTATAACAAAGTTAAAAAAATAAACGAGGAGGACATAATTATATAAAAAATGCTTAAGTTTTTGTCCCCCCCCCCCACTTTTCTTCCGCCTTCCGCCTCGCCCCGACCCCCACTCCAGTTCAAGCCGTTGTTTCTCAGTCTAGTTGTGTAGGACACAGCACCCTGGCCCATGCTGGTATTATGAGCCTTGCGCTTCCCCCCAGCTGAGGCAGTCGGTCACCAGTTGTCGGTCGGCCACTCACAGCAGCTCACGGCAGCTCTCACCGGCTGCTGGCCGCTCACGCTGACCACCGGCCACTCATGGCAGCACACCGGTGACCTTGGTGTTAGGAGTACGGTGCTCCAACCACCTGAGCCACCGGGCTGGCCCAAAATATGCTTAAGTTTTAACAAATAGTAATGGGAAGTCAGTTAAGACCCTGCTAATGATAATAAGGTAAAAACCGAATACACCTGAGACTGAAAGGCTATACACCAAACTGAATAGTGGCAATCTTTGAGCAGCGGCACTAAAGGCAATTTTCTCCTCTCCTTTCTACTTTCTGCATTTTCTGAATATCTTTTGATAAGCAAGTATTACTTTCAATTTTCCTAATGCAAAATAGATTTTTATTACATATTCTTTAAAAAAGTATTTAGTTCAGGTCATTTCTTTAGTAGGAGTGGTTAATTTAACCTGAACTGCTCAGCCTTCTATATATTAGGAGCCCATTTTGACACAATTTTGAAGAGATTTATCAGGGATAAGGATGCCAGCTGTGTCTGGTCCATATGAGAATCAAACTCAGCTGTTTCTGCAATACCACCATAGAACAATTACATTAGTTCGTATTTAGTGAAATAACTGGGCAATAATAGCAAGTGAATTGTCTCCTTTAAATGGCAGACAACAACAAGAAAAGGAAAAACTAGAGTCCATGACATCTATCCTAACTGCACTTAGTTTAGGATGGAAGATTAATATAATTTGAATCAATTTATAAAATTGGAACATATTTTTATTCATTTTGAAATATTTTTAAAACTGAAGTAAAGATTTAGACTATTAAAAACTAAAACTTGTATCATGACATGATAAAAGTAAAGCTTCCCATTCCTGTAATGCTATCCTATGAAATCTTGCAATGATAAAACGTGGTTCAACAGTAACGCAGACTATCTGAACACAGTAAGTACAAAGAAAATGACAATGGCCTTTCACTTAACCAAACTGACAAGGTGTCATTTTTAGACTTGGAAAGTTAAGTTTTTTGCCACTTCAAAATACCGGTAATAGACTTATTTTTCAAAAATATATTAAATAAACAATATCCTTTTTAAAGACCCAGCATGCCAACTTACCAGTATTTGTTCTGCTTCCTTTAGCTGTTTTTGCAGCTGCTGAATATCACTGTCTCTCTTCTCTACTTCTTTTTCTAAAACTTGCATTTCATGATGGATTTTTCCCTGATTAAGTGCCAATTTCATTAGTTCTTGAAACTCCCCATCTCTGTGAATTAACAACTCCAGGACCTGACAGATAATCGTTGATTAAAGCAGACAATAGAATATTAAAAAGCTACATTCCAATGAAACAAAGCATCCATATGTGAATTGGCTAGGCTATAAAATTTTAACACCTTTAAAATATTATTTTTAATCCTTATTAAAAATAAACATAGCCTATCGATGATTATTTTGGAAAAGAGATTAGTATCAAGATTTTCCTCTTTTTGTAATTATATACTATTCTTTCACGTAAAACAAAACTAGTCTTTCAGAACTAGCAACGTGCCAAGAGGAACAAATTTATTCATTTCTCAGGGAATAAAAAATTTTAAGGTTTATCCTTTAAAATATAATGTAATGGAGGTTCCCTAAATTTTGGTATTTAAGATGATTTTAGTCGGCATCAAGAACTTAAAAAAACCTTTAAAACACATTTGTGCTAATATTAGAAAAATGTAACTGTCCCATTAAACCTGTGATTTTATGCATAGAACTTAGGATGAAGATGGTTTTAAAAAGAGTGATTTCAACAAATAGTAAATAGATGGTATGCAGATATGGCAAAAACTATGAAGGTTAAAAAGCAGAAATTACAAAGTCTAGGTTTAAAACTCTAGTCAGTCTCTCATTTATTAGCAGTGTGACAAGCAAAAGTTACCTGACCTTTTGGAGCCTGTTTTCTCATTCGGAAAAGAGATATAATAACAGCACCTTATCACATAGGCTGTTACGAGGCTTTACTATATAATATATGCTAAGTACACACAGAAGAGCTCAATAAAGGTTAGTTATCCACATCACCCCCCATAACTAAAGAATTAAGTTGCAATCTTATCTAAATACCCTTACTCCATAGTGCTAGTAGGGAACAATATTGCCGAAAGGAAATGGCAATCAAAATTCAGAATCGGTTTAAAAAATACTATCAAAAATTTGTTAAACATTAAAAAATACAGATATGCCTCAAGTTCCTTTTGATATGAAGTTCCTCTCGCTTTTATAGGACTTCGGATACAAAAGACAAAAGACTGAGCTGCATCCTGTACTGAGCATTTATTTTAAATAACAATAGAAAGTGTTTTCTGTAAAAAGTGTATTCTATTTAATAGCTCTATAATCCCCATTCTTTTCAAGGCACCGGAAGAGACAGCTAGGTTGCCATTTCCATGAAAACTACATTTTAAAAAAATTATTAATCAACGTAAGTAGTACACATTAGTTCCATGTGTACACAACTTTCAAGTTTATACCAGTTTGACCTATTTTGTATACTACCAGAGGTAGTAAAGATTCTCTTTAGATTTTATTGTTGAGTAGAGAAAAATTTTTCAACTTAAGTGAGAAGACCTAGGTTCCACTCATCCATTAACCTTTAGCTCATTCGTCCCCCTGGAACTCAATCTCACAGGAGATTAATTGAAGATCTCACAGGAGATTTAATCTCACAGGATTAAATTGAAGACCATTAAAGGGCTCTCCTAACTCTAGAATTCTTTGTGTATGAAAATATAAATAGTCAAATAAAATGGTGGCTAGAAAGTTTTCAAATGGGCATACCCCTCTAATATTCAACAGTTTCAATGAAAATTATACAGGAATTCACAGTACTAAGTACAAGATACAATTCAGTGAATTGCTAACTCTTAAAAAGCATAAGAAAGGTTAGTGTTGGTTACGGAGGTCTTAATTATGGGGTTCTGAATAATCTGGGTGACTTGTACTAAGTGCCTAGGAAATAAAGTCAAAACTCACATTTCACTTTTTGCTCATTTTGTATAAATTTCTAATTAATGCTATGAGTTATTTATTAACAAAGCACCTGAGACTGGGGTTCTTTGATTAACACATTTGTCGCTAGGCTCTTTCTTTTTCAAAAAACAAAACAAAAACACAACTCTACTATCCCTAAAATTAGCAGGTGTTTTTTAACTTGCAGACATATCTGGTTCCCCCCCTCTCCCTTGAGGGGATTAATCCTTGAAGAAAACAAGTTCTCTTTAGAGTACATCAGATTTTTCTGCCCCCAAAACATATCCTAAGACACAATTAAGATAATGACCGGGTAGAGGGTGGGGAGAAGAGATCTATTAGAGACTGTCTCCTTTTCTGTCTTTTATCTTTAAAAAGGTTAATTCTTCCTATTTTCTCTTAAAAAGATATTTTTGTGTGGGGGAAAAAAAAAACCCATAGTATAAAATTTACCCTTTAAAAAAAGTTTCTAATCAGAAAAAAAAAATCTGTCCACTGTAGAAAATTGGGAAGCACAAAAAAGTTTAAAGAAAATAAAAACTACCTGTAAACTCAACATCCAAAAATAACTAACCTTTATTAACAGGTGTATGCTCTTTTATTTCCATTCTTTTTCAAGTTGCATTAGGGGAACCAATCCTACAACAAATGCCTAGTTTATGAGAGCACTGACCTTTTTGATTCCAAATATTGTTTTAACCTCCACTTAATGTGGCTTTATTGGTTAATTCAAAAGACAAAAATAAATAAATGTGTAGCTGTAACTAGAACTGTAAGGGAAAACAATACTGCTATGCCCTTAGACAACTATTTGCTTCTTTAGCACATCGTTACCTTATATAAATGATACAAAGTAAATACCAACTTAAAAGTTTCAATTAATAAATTAAAAAGATCGAATCTTCTGTTGTCACAAAAAATAAATATAAATAGGAAATTATGGTTTGGGTTGGTTTTGACTTCAAAAAGAAGCCACTGACCTGGTTTTCCTCCTCAGCCTGTAACAACTTTTGGTTTCTCGAAATTGCCAGCATTTCTATAAGCTCCCTAAAAAAGAAAACAAAAAGAAGTAAATAAAATAAAAAACTTTTCAAAGTGAATACACAACAGGCTTTCTTAACTGATTTCTACGTGACTTTCTGGATTCCTTAGCATCCGCAGCACTGAGTACCCATGGCCACTGCCCTAAGTCCACTCCAACTGTGGACTTCAGCTCTCACCAGCTGCACACTACACACTCACCAAGACTCAGCTGTGTTGGTTACCAAACCTTTTATTCAAGGTTTGTTACCAAACCTTGTTGTTATTATATACTGTAATTATATAAATTGATACCCATTACATAAATACCAATGAAATATGATTGTAAACAGAAAGAGCTGTTTCTATAAAAATTGAAGCTAAATGCTTGGAAACACTCAACAGAGGTCTGCAAAGGACAACTGTAAAGAACCAGGAAAGTCAAAAACCCAGCAGAGTCTGCCCTAAGAGTACTTGATGAGAAACTAAGTTCTCATTTCACTTGAAAGGACCCAAACTAGAAATTGCAGCCAATGCATTATGGGTGGTTTATGTATGAAAAACTCCTACATCAGGGGTCTGTCTGCAGGCCAAATCCAGCACATCTGCAGTTTTTCTAAATAAGACTTCCTTATTTAGAAAGGAAGACAGTCATGCCTCTTTATTTACCTACTGTCTATGGCTGCTTTCCCACTACCATGGCAGAGCTGAGTAGTTGCAGCAGAGAAGTTGTAGACTGCAAAACCAAAAATATTTAGTCTGGCCCTTCATAGAAAAAGTTCTCTGTCTCGTCTTATATGAAAAAAGTAGTGAAAACATAAATTTATATGTTTTAAGGTAAAATAAAACAAGAAATGGATGTATCATTTTTTAATGACTTTCTACTTTAATTAAAAAACTTTTTTAAATTAACCAAACAGGTATCAGGTAAGAGGGATTCTTACATATAATAGAATCCTATCTATTTGGGAAGCTCATTTACTAAACATGCCAATCCTATACGAAAACTATTATATAGATTAGGAAAAAGTGGTTAGCAGGTAATATTTATATATTAGTCCCAAACTTGTTGACAGATGAGATTTTTCAGCAATTATGCAGGAAGTAACAGCTTCACAATTTGCTACGTGACACTATTAGTCAGTCCCAGTGTTGGCACCTTCCCTCTGGCTGCCAGGCTATTTTTACCTTCCTATTTCTAACTTCCTTCCTGCTAGCCTCATATTATTTTTCTGGATGGTACCAACCGGACCCAAAATTCCCCATAGCATTGTGCATGAATTAATTAGCTAAATAATGAAAAAAGTGGATACAGGAATGGAAAGTCTTCATTCACTCGTTCATCAAATATTTCTTGTGTGCCTATTATGTGTCAGGCACTTTCTACATGTGTGGGTTATACAAATGAACAATGGCACTTAAATTCTAACACAGGTGACAAGAATAACAAACAAAATACAAAAATAAAGCCAGAGTTAAGGGTTAGGAAGAAAATGTATTTTCTCTTTCTTATGACTTTATTACTAACATTTTCTTTTCTCTAGCTTACTTTAAGAATATAGTACATAATACATACACAAAATACGTGTTAATTGACTATCGGTAAGGCTTCTGGTCAATAGCAGGCTACCAGTAGTTAAGTGTTGGGTGAGTCAAAAGTTATAAGCATGGGAGGCCCCGGTGGCTCAGGCAGTTAGAACACCATGCTCCTAACACCAAGGTCTCGCTGGTTCGATTCCCACATGGGCCGGTGAGCTGCACCCTCTACAGCTAAGATTGTGAACAACAGCTCTCCCTGGAGCTGGGCTGCTGTGGGCAGCTGGAGGTTGGCATAAACTGCCGTGGGCTGCCGTGAGCTGCTGTGAGCGGCCAACCAACGACTGGTGACCGACTGCCTAAGCCGGGGTGGGGGGAGCGCAATCTCATAATACCAACTGGGCCAGGGAGCTGTGTCCTACACAACTAGACTGAGAAACAACAGCTTGAACCGGAGTAGGGGGGAGGTGGAAACGGGGGGAGGTGGAAACGGGGGTGGGGGGGGTGGGGGGGGTGGGGGGGTGGAAACGGGGGGGGGGAGGGGGGAGAAAGTTATAAGCGAATTTTCGACTGCATGGGGAATGGGTGCCTCTAACCCTTGGCTTGTTCAAGGGTCAACTGTACCGCACTTCAGGTAAATTAGAGGTAAACAGAATTAATAGACTGGTGTGGAAATCTCAAGATTCCTATCAACAGGGTTTCTGTGGGGCAATGAGTTCTGAGTTATTATACGAACAGGTTAAGAAAAACTTTTTGACTACAATCTATCTATACGTTTTCATTTTTAAAATTCCTCCAAAGACTACCTTATTCTGTCACGTTTTTCAAAGTAATAAATATACTGAAAGGCTATATAATTAGGTTAACAGTAAAAATTATATTCCAAATTTCAAAGCTACTATTTTGAAAAGTCAGAGGTTACATTTCACACAGAAACTCAAAAAAGAAATCAATTTACTGGGCTCCAGAGCAGAAGGGTGAGACACTGAATATACTCAATGAATACGCTAAGGCAAAGATTTGAAATTCTAAGACTAAGAAGTACTCAGAACAAAAAGCAGCAGTCACTACTTCCCAAAGGGGGTGTCACATCTTCATAAAGTCAACATATTTACAGAAAAATTAATCACTACCATCCATTCCATATGCTTGGTCAAAATGAACAAATAATAAGAAGCATTTTAACTCAATTTCATACTTGACAGTATCATCAAGATTCCTTTGCAAAGATGTTAGAAGCCAGTCAAGTATTAATTAGACTTGGCCCTCAGGTGAGCAGTCTCCCAAAATAAGATATAGCTCAACGGACCATTTCAAACAGAACACGATCCAGAATTTAAGGAAGTGGAAAAATTACCTCAAACAGGAGCAACAGCGGTATTTTCCAATTAATCATTAGTTGCTCTGAATCTAATGGAACACAAATTTACATCAGAATTACATGGCTGCCTATTCAAGGTACTTCAAAGTACTCAGAGACCCAGTTTGGATGACCAGTGATTCTAAAAGCACCAGTTACAATAGGCTGAATGCATTGTTTTGCAAACGACAGTTGGTCCTATTTAGAAAAGCAGTGGGCTAGTCAGTGTGTATGGGATGTTAACTTGGTGTTTAAGAACTTAAAAAGAATAAGTCCTGAACGTGAACTAAATGAAGCTTCACTAGCTGTCCCAAAGAGTCATGTTACACAGAGCAGAGACATGAATAATTGAACTAAAAACTTATCGTGAAAACTCTGTCTTGTTAGTGTCTTTTTACTAAGAAATCATGCTGGTATTCATTGACAGGATTAACTGAAAAAGGAAACTGACAAGGTTTCTGACAGGAACTACAAAACCAACAAAAACAGGAGAAAATAGCACTTACATTAATCTGTATAAACATTTACACAGAGGCAACACATTAAGACAGCTGCCTTATGCCTCTGAGTTTCTTGTTCACTGTATTGACTGCTGGTTGCCTGTAGATTCCATGTACTCTATTTGTAGTCACGCAGCATTTGAGTCTAATAGTCTAAACAGTGGATTAAACACATAAACTATTTAACTTCTGGTGTGTCTTTTTATTACATCACTTAATATCATGCTGACCTACTAATCTGGTAAGGCATGCCACAGCAAGGACTAAATTCACAGCAGATAAAATGCTGACCATTAGTAGGGTCAGGTAACATAATATATAAGATTTATTCTAAAGCTGTCCAAGAGTGTTGGCTACAGAAAAGATGACACTTAAACTGGATTCTGAAGGATGAATGAATGATTCACCAAGTTGGAGGTGGAGTGGGAATGGCACTAAAGACGAGGAAGTATGATAACTTTAGAATAGAAAGCATGCAGAGGCTGGAGTGAAGGGTAGGAAGGTCGGAGGGATGTGGATCTAAATGAGAACAAGAGGATGGATTAATTAAGAGGAAATGGAGAAAGGCTTTATCCCACACTACGCTAAAGAGTTTGGACTTTATCTCATTGGGCAATGGGAACCTACCAAATATTTTAAAGCAGAAAAGTAATTCGAGATGCCTCTTTAAAAGACAGCCCTGTTCTTGGGCAAAATAGAATGATACCGTGAAGAAGACGCACGTAGGCAACGCATTATGAAACAGTTAAGAATAGGATGTAAAACCGTGTGAATGAGAACAAGAGGTCAAATCTCAGCAACATTTTAGGAGGAAGAACCCAAACAATTTTAACATCCAAGTGAATGTGAGGGAATTAAGGAAGCCTCCAACTTGACAGGCTATCATGAAAAATGACAGAGTACAGAGAATAACATCCAATTTCATCTCATGCCTCTGCCATACACACTGCACTCCAGCCCTCCCAAGCCTGCAATTGCACCACGTCGTGTGTGCTCAGGTTCCCAGGCCTTTGCTACCTGCTGCCTAGTGCACCTGGTGAACTCGTTCTTCCAAGGCAGTCCTTTCTCCAGGAAGCCTACCCTGATCACAACCAGGCCAGGCGCCTAGTCCCCCTGCTCTATGATAGGAGCCCGCGGCGCAAGCCTCTGATAAAAACAGGTTCCGCGCCAGTCATCTGTTTACACATCTGTCCCCCTTTACAGTGAGTGGGGTCCTTCTCACGGACATCTAGTCCCCCGCTCACTGCCGTGTCCCTGCCCTTGACACCCGGTGGTAGTAGCTTTTTAAATGTTTGTAGAGTGTATGTGGTCGAAGGGGCTCACACCAGGCGATCTCTACGGTCTGCTACGGTTCTGGCAGTCTCGGGGTTCCAGGGCCACTGTCATTAAAACGTCCGCTGACGGGGGAGGGGGGATGCCGTCTTGAAGCCCCGGAGGGCTGCGGACGCCACGTCCACGACAACCTTGCGCGGTCTTTGGGAGTGAGCGCGGGGGTCGCCCTCCCCGCGGAGTCCCTGAAACTAGCGCCAACCCAGGCAGGTCCTCAGGCGACGACATTACCTCGACAAGACCTCCAGATCTTCCAGCGCAGACAGCAGTCGCTCCCGCGTGCTGTTACCTCCCGCCGTTCCCGAGCTGCCTCCCGGCCGCTCCTTCTCCTTCTCGCCGCTCGAAGACGCCGCCATGCTCCTCACGGGCACGCAGCCTGCGTCTGCGCAGCTGTGCACTGGTGAGGAGAGGCGGGTTCAGGAGGCGGAAGGAAGCGTCACCGAGGAGGGGCAGAGAGGCCCGGTCACAGCGCCGCCTAGGGGCCTGGAGGTTCACTGCGGACGCCTGCGCCATCTGCTGGGCCAGAGAGGGTTTCTGCGCTCCAACCCTAACTGGCAGGCTGGTCAGGTTCTACTGCACCTTCCGTTCTGCAAGTCGGAATGGGAAGCTTCTGCTCAACGGATTTTAAGCGTTTGAAGGAATTACGTAATGGCCTTGTATCAGCTTCTTCGTGAAATGGGCGGGGTCTCATCAGTATTAACCTCTCTTTAGTTTTCATTTCCTTAACACTAGTCCCACCCTACTGTTTGGCCTCTCGGGAGCTGTAAGCACCTTAGCACAGGAACCATAATCCATCTTTTTATTTTCCCCTGCAGTTTTTCTTTATTGTGGTAAAATACAGGTAACAAAATTTACAATGTTAATTGTGTATAAGTGTACATGTCAGTGATATTAAGTACATTCATATTGTTGTGCTACCATCACCACCGTCCATCTCCAGAACTCTTTTCATCTTGCAAAACTGAAACCCTGTATTCATTAAACAACTCCCCATTCCTCCATACCCCTAGTGCCTGGCAAATACCATTCTACTTTCTTTCTCTGTGATTTTGACTGCTCTAGGTATCCCATATAAATGGAATCATACAGTATTTGTTTTTTCATGACTGGCTTATTTCACTGAGCTTAATGTACTCAAGGTTCATCCACATTGTAGCATATGTCAGACTTCCCTTCCTTTTTAAGGATAAATAATATTCCATTGTATATATACACCACATTTTGCTCTGTTGCTGGACATTTGAGTTGCTTCCACATTTTCATAATCCATCTTTATAATCATGTATCTCCCAACAAAATGTGTTGCTCATTGCTCAAGGTGACTGTTGAACTGAATGAATCAACACAATATGTAAGTGGTAGTTAATGAAAATAATTTAAATAATTGGTGTAGCACAAATTCCAAATCAGAACGCAGTGTCAAAGCCAAAAATGTACCTTAGCCCACTTTTCTGGGAGAGAACAATGTAGTAGGGGACTTTCCTACCAGGAAAACCCAAAGCTATAACAGTATTGGGAATGGGAGTTCTGCATCGGGTCAACTTGCAGTTAGAAAAGATGAGATGGGGAGAGATCAGCTACAGACAACAGCTGGGAATGAGGCAGGAGTACCGGTGGTCCCCTCATTCTAGCATCTTATCCTCTAATCTGTCCTTCTGCTGGGTACCCAGAGCTGAGGATCCCCTCAGGGACTCATGTTAAATAAATTCATTCATAGCAACTGCTATACAATCCAGAATGCTGATTTATTCACTTACAATGAGCATGATTTTACTCATAGACAAACCTACACAGAAAGCCAAATTATCACCAAAGTGTTGCTTATAAACTTGGATCAGAACGAGTGAAGATAGATTAAAAAAAAGAATTAATGCAATCATCAAGATTTGCATCTTCATAGGGTAGGGATATTTGTTAAAGAGATTGGAATATTTGTGTTCATAGGTCAGGGTGCCTCCTCCCCGAGACAATGCAAAAGACTAATGGACACTTGTTTTTTAACCATCCCCCACTTCTTCTCCTAACACCTTCTATTAATACAGTCTCAGGCAATGGAATAAATTAGATTTAAGCTTTCTTAGTCACAGTTGTATTTTAAGCATGCCTCTCAGTAGCTCTAGTCAATAATATCTTATGTTACTTTTCCAAGGGGCTAAACTCCTGCCGTCTATGTGGGATTTGTTTACTCAACTCTCACAGGTTCACCTTGGGCCATAATTCTGGCAGGAGGAGAGGAGGCTTATATTAATGTAGCTTCCACATAAAAATTCTGGGACGACTCTAATCAATTTAAAATGACCAATTATAGTCGCTACCTTACAGGCATTGAGGGGGTCAATGTACGGACACTATATGTGTTTTGTGAACGCTAGACCTCAAAGTTATTGCAAATTTATATGCACGTTGAATATTGTCTATAGACTGACAAAGTAATAGCATATCCTAAGATAAATTCTTCTGCAAACTGCAGATCTAGATGTGATGAATAAAACGTGAATTATTTATAATATAGTAATTAAATATGAATATTTTATATATTTTATTGTTATTATAATAACCAAATTTATGGTAACTTTGAGTGTATTTTCTCAGTCTATAGCATCAAAAGGATAAGTACTACCTTCTTGTGAAATTTTATGTATTTAACCTGCTAGGCACAGTTCTTTCTAAGCACTTTAAAAAAAATGAACTCGTTTAATTTTCATAACTCTCCCAGAGGTAGGTATTGTTATTATCTCTATGTTACAGATAATGAAGCTCAGAGGCTGAGACGTTAAGAGACTTTCCCAAGGTCCCACAGCTAGTAGGTGGCAAAACAGGGATTTAAACCCAGGGTCTCTCTCCAAGGTCTATGCTCTTAGCTACTGGTTATCCTGTATCTTTTAAAGAAGGAAGTGTCTTCATGTACTGGAAAAAAGGTTGGGAACCTCTGGTCTAAAATATAAGCACTGTGAAATGCACAGTTTAGAATTCTGTGTGAAAAGCTACAAATGTTTGGTGTGGAGGTTTGAATGTGCAGCAAGAAACTCTACTAGGCCTGTTCCTAAGAGTCAGGAGAAGAGGTGGCTGCATATACTATGTCTTTTTTTTTTAAGTTATTTTTTTATTCTAATCAATACAGCACTCAAAAGATAACAAAAATGTTCTCATTCTCCATCTCCCCAACCCCATATCCTGTCACATCATTTTCCATAGCAGCAAGCACATGCAACATTTTCAATTATTTCTTCTTTGCTTTGCTTCCATATTTTTACATAATATGCATATATTCTGTATGTCTATTGAACACTTTTAGAGATTTATTTCTGTCCCCGTATGATGAACAAAGATCTTATCTCTCTTACATATCCCATTCCCTTCCTCTATCCTCTCCATAGATAAAATCCATTTTTTTTGTTAAATCAATAATCAATGCTTACATTATTGTACTAGTATTTACACATAACTATGTAATTGTCATTTGTTTGAGATGCCTAACCGACAGCCCTGTAGAGATTTTAAAAATAAAATGGAATGGAACAGAAAATTTCTAAAACATCAAAGTGCATTACACTGCTTTGTAGAAATTTGTTCAGTTATATATTTATGCATGTGCATACTGAGACAAATATGAAACATACTTTTTACTGTGCATTAAAATAATCTGCAAGCATCAGAAAGTAGGAAGGATATAAACCCTAACTCTTAGAAAAACAACACCTTTTACATGAAGGGCCCCAAAGTCAGAGTCTGTATAACTTGTATTCTGGGGGCAGAAAGTTAAAGTAAACCTGTATAAATAAAGTGTTGCATTGAGATGACTATCTGGGATGCCTTACATAGATGGATAGAGTTAGGGGCTAAATTGTATGCCTTCAAAATATTAACTGTGAAGTGCTAACCCTCAGGACTTCAGAATGTGACTGTATTTGGAGGTAGGGCCTTCAAAGAAGTGATTAAGTTAATAATAGCCTTAGGGTGGGCTCTGATCCAATCCCACTGATATCATTATGAAAAGAGATTTGGACAGAAGATTTGAACACACTGAGACCAGGAATGTGTGCACACAGAGAAAATACCATGTGAGGATGCAGTGAGAAGGTGACCATCTGCAAGCCAAGGAGAAAAGGCTCGGAAGAAACCAAACCAACACCTTGATTTTTGGCTTACAGCCTCTAGGACTGTGAGAAAATAAAGGTCTGTTGTTTAAACCACCCAGTCTCTGTTTTTTTATGTCAGCCCTAGCAAAGTAATATGGAGGGGTTGTAAGTCAAAGGGTATTTGGAGATTTCTAAAATTGTCTGGCATAAACCTTTGACTTCCTTGCCTCTGTCTTGATTTGTCCTACTCTCTTGGCAAGATGACACCCTGGGCTGAATGCAGCTTGCTTACTACATACCACATGCCTGTACAAATGCAACTGAAAATGGCTGCAGAAAAACACAAGCAGGTCAACTGGTTATACTTGAAATTCGTAACTCCGAACCCCAAACCTACAGTGGGCCCTTGACGCTACTGGAAAAACTGTGTGTCCTTGTTCAGACCCTCTCCACATCGTTGACACAATTTCACACCATTTCCTTTCTCCAAACCCCTAACACCTCCTAACCACTCCTAACCACTCTCAACTTAAGATCTTGCTTTCTAATTCACTGAGAAAAGAGGAGAAATCAGAAGAGAGGACCCGTACAGATTGCCACCACCATGTTTGTACACCCATCAGCATTGCACCCACAGTTCTGCCAGCTACTGCACATGAACTTCACCTGGGCAGAGTACGTTCTCCCACAGTTCCATTCCCTTGCAAAGACACTGACCAGCAGTTCACCCCATCTCCCAGCTTATCAAATTTTCATCTTCTACTCATCATTCTCATCATCACGCCTGCTGCTATTTTTCTAATTTAAAAAACCCAAGCCCCATTTTACTCACCAACAACTGCTCTACTTCTTTGCTGCCTTCTGCGGCAAAACACTTTCAAAGAATTACCTAAATATTTTGTTTCCAATTCTATTTCTTCCTTATACTGTTTTCAATTAGTTTTTCATTCTCACTTCCCCACCAAAACTCAGCTCATAAAGGTCATCAAAAACCTCCGTGCTGCTCACTGCTCCCCGTGTTTGGTCTCTCAGTGGCCCTGGACACGTCAATCACCTCCTTCTCCTTGATAACACTTTCTTCACTTGCTTTTTAGGATGCCAGACTCTCTTCACTTTTCTCTTCCCTCACTGGTTGGTCTCTTTTAATCTGTCTGGCTGGTTCCTCTTCTCAACCGTGACCTCTAAACAAAAGAGTGTTTTAGGGCCACTTCTTTGTCCCCATCTCTATCTACACTCACTTTTGATCATTCATACAGTCCAGTGGGTTTAAATATAATCTGTAAACTGACTCCCAAATTTATTATTTCCTACCCAGACCTGTCCTCTGAATTCAGGCTTATAAAGTCAACTCCTTCCCCAAGAATGTAAGCCCCATGAGGTGAGATTTTCTTGTCTCTTTTGCTCACTGGTATAGCCCAGTGCCAGAACACTGTCTGACAGAGTGGGCACCAATAACTATGATTGGATTTATTGTTGATGGAGGTGCTGCAACCTCCTAAGACTCTGAAAACAACTACTAGATACTTTCACTTAGGTGTCTAAAGGACGTAAGCAAATTCCTGTTCTACATCCCTCACTCACCCACACCACACTTCCTGCAGCCTCCCTCAACTCAGCTGATGGCAACTTCTTCAATTTCACTGTTCAGGCAAAAAAACACCACACACACACAAAAAAACATGGGGTTATCCTTGACTCCTCTCCTGGTTTCTCATACATCACGTCGAATCCATCGAGAAATCAAGATAGTTCTGCCTCTCGGCCAGAACACTTGTTCATTTCTCAGTTTTCCTCTTCTAATTAATTGCAGGTTCGCACCTCCATCATCTCTCACCTGCATTTTCTGAAATTGCCATCTAACTGATCTGTCTGCCTCTCCCCTGACATCTATAGACTATTCTCAACACAGCAGTCAGAGTGATCACCTTTAAAACTCAAGTTAGACTACGTTATTCGTCTAATCAAAGGTCTGCATGGCTCCCCATTCCACTCAGAGTACAAACCAAACACAATGAGGGGTGGCCGGTTAGCTTAGTTGGTAAGAGCGTGGTGCTAATAACACCATGAGCGCCGGTTCATTCCCTGCATAGGCCACTGTGAGCTGTGTTCTCCTTAAACAAAAAAACCCCAAACACAGTGAGCTATGAGGCCTGCCATAATCTGACCTGGTATTACTTCTCTGACCTTCCTTTCTTTAATTCCCTTTGTTCACTCTGCTCCAGCCATTCTGGTTCTGAAGCACATCAGGACAATCCTGTCTAAGGGCCCCTCACACGGGCTACTCTGTCTGCCTTTATCTGTCAGCCCCAGATAGTCGCATGACTTGTCTCTCACATCCTGCACGTCCTACTCCTTTCTCAAGGAGGCTCACCCTGGCCACCCTATTTACCACTGCAATCTGACCCCCACATTCCACTGCCTTTACTCTGCTCATTGTTTCTTCATAGCACTTATCATTTTCTAACATTCTAGGTAATTTAGTTGGTATGTGTTTTGCTAATTGTCTCCCCCTGAGTCCAGAATTTTTTGTCTTTTTGCTCACTGGAATAGCTCAGTGCTAAAACACTGACACAGAGTGGGAACCAATAACTGTGATTGGATTTGTCACTGATGGAGGTACTGAAATCACCTAAAACACTGAAAACAAACTGTAGATATCTAAAGTTTTCCCTCTAAATGGCAAAACCTTATTTCAGTACTTTCTCTCCATATTCTCCTTGAGGAGTCTCAAAAGTAATGCAAAATATTTATAACATTTGCAACCAAAAATGGAATATTTTGCAGCTGTGGGAGAGGACTAAACTTTCTTCTATCCTCAAGGTTCTTTTGGCTGGTCTAATAATCAAATAGACATGAAGCAAATTAACAAGAGAAAAATAACCAAATTTAATACATATGTGTACATACGTATGGGAATCCTACATACTTGAGATCCCACATGCATTAGAGGTTCAGAGACTGAAAGGGAACATACGTATCTAAGACATTCTGAGCTAGGGATGAGATAAGTTGCCTTGGGGGTTTCAAAGAGTTTTTGCAGAATGATAAGCACATGTTTAGTAAAGAGATGTTTGTCCTGCCCTACAGACAGGTCAAAAGAGGTTATCTCTGATAAACTCCCACTATGAGCAAGGCCCCTAATTCAACTTCTAGGTAGTCAAGGGAGAGGCAGAAATTTCTCCTGAGCCTACAATTAAAGTTGCCCTTAATTCAAAACAATCTGCATACCACAGAAGCACATCTTGAGGTGAATATCTCTGAACCACCACATAACATTGTGGTGGGCACTGTACCTTGTGAAGCCACTTTCCCCAACCAGTTCCCAAAGTAAGTTTGAAGGTACATGTTCAGGGTCAAATCCACCAGGGCTGTAGGCTGAGTCAAACTCAGGCATTTTTCTCCTAGTAGTCAGGCAATGAGAAAAGAGAAACCGGCCCACTGCATTCATTAACTCTCTTCTTCGAGAAGCAAAAACCTTGAGACTGTACCTCAATGTACAGGCCTCAGAGTTCCCCAAGCTTAGCTAAAAATAACGCTTAATTCAGGATCAAGTTCTGATGCTGCGATATCAAGAATCACCATTTATGGTTTCTAATAGCATGAATCACCTTTCAAAAAGCTACTGGTGGGGATGGGGAATGTTCCCAGCAGTTTCTCACCTTTAGGGCAGCAACTTCAATTTTTAAATCAATGACAAAGCCTCAAAATGTGTCATTTTAAACTGCTTTTAATAAGCCACGTTATCTCTGGTAAATCCAGCTGAGCCTGCTCTATATCTAGAGGAGTTTCACACTCTGAATACGGTCCTTTATTTCTTTCACCTTCCTGTCCTAGTTACACTGTGAAGCCTTCATCAAAAGGACCCTATCCTCCTCATTCCAAAAATACAAACCACAAAAATCTCTCACTATCAAAATTGCTTAATGTTAATTGAAGTCATTTACCCTGTGGAAAGTGTGGCATTTGTCTGTAACTCCCTACATTCTTGTGCCTTGAGAATAGAAAACAGTTTAGGTTAAACATTGCATACTCTTTAAATATTTGTGGTGTGGTTTCAATGGAAAAGGTTTCCTGGAATTAAAAGACCTTCTAAAAATAAACTCTCATCTTCTCCCTGAAATTCTTTAGGCATCATTGAAAATGTACCACTTCTTAGTAACTCGAAAGTTGGGCATTATTATTGTCCTCCTTTGAAAGATTATTTTTCAACATATATTTATGTCCACATCCCAGAACCTGTGACTATGACCTTATCTGTAGAAAAGGTCTTTAGAGAATTCATTCAGAATCTCAAGATAAGGAGATTTTGGATTATCCGAGTGGGTCCTAAATCTAATGACAAGTGTCTTTATATGAGACCCATAGAGGAGAGGCACAGAGAAAAGAGGAGAGGGCCATACGAAGACAGAGAAAGAGATTGGAGTGATGCATCTACAGCCCAAGGAACGTCTGCAGTCACCAGAAACTGGGAGAGGCAAGGAAGGATACTTCCGTAGCGCCCTCAAGGGAACACAGCTCTGCTGATGATTTTGTCCTTCTGGCCTCCAGAACTGTGAGGGAATACATTTCTGTTGTTTTCAGGTACCTGGTTTGTGCCAACTTATTACAGTAACCCTAAGAAATTAATACAAGATGGAAGAAGTCTGAATGAGTAGACATTATGAATTACATTCTCAGGAATTACAAGTTTCTTTTTTTTCTCATACGTAAAACATATTGCTAAGTGTTTCTTGGATGCCTAAAGAGTAATAAACTAAATGCATTTATATTAGCAGACTTAATTTGTACATCATGAGATAAAACAATTAAAAACATTTTGTTCTAATAAGTAGAGGCCCAGATTATAGAATAAGAGTTGAAAAGGATCTCAGAGGTCATCTGGTCTAGCCTGACCCCAGCTGGTTGATTAAACCCTTTCTGGAAGAGGGAAACTGGCTTCCTCACATGTCAGCAAATTCCATTTATATTCAGCCCAAATGTGCCTCAGGATCGCTTTCACACATTGGTCCCAAACTCTGTCTCCTGAGGTCATAAGCAAAACACTGAATCTGTCTTTCATAGAAGACTATCAAATTTTTTCTTTTCTCTCTTTCTTTCTTTTTTTCTTCCTTCCTTCCTTCCTTCCTTCCTTCCTTCCTTCCTTCCTTCCTTCCCTCCCTCCCTCCCTCCCTCCCTCCCTCCCTCCCTCCCTCTCTCTCTCTCTCTCTCTCTCTCTCTCTCTCTTCTTTCTCACTCCTTCCCTGCCTCCCTCTCTTCCTCCTTTCTTTCCTTCCTTCCTTCCTTCCTTTTTTCCTTTAGTTTGTGCTCAATGTAAACTATATTTATAGAATTCACAAAGAAAAAATAGTTATATCTCCAAACATATATTTCAAAAGTCTCAGTCTTAGATTTCAAAATAAACCTGAATAATTCATTTTTCAAAACAGGGACAAGTACTATGCTGGATGTTTATACATAACTATATTTTCCAGTTTTATTGAGATATAATTGACATGTCATATTGTATAAGTCTAAGGTATACAACGTGATGATTTATGTATGTAAATATTATGAAACTATTACCACAATACGTTTAGTTAACATCTGTCACCCAACTGTGATTTGTTAGTTTTTTTCTTATTATAAAATTAATTATAAAAAAATAAAAAAGAAATACATGTTCATCTTTAAATAGCTAGAAAATATGAAGAAAAGAAAATCATCTGTTATCCCACCATTAAGAGACACACATTGCTAACATTTTGCTATATTTCCCTTCCGACTTTTTTTTAAAACATAATTCCTTAGTAAAACCTCACTTAAAAGGGTTTCCAGATCTTTTGTCACTTGATCATCATCTCTTTCACACTTTCTAGTTGGTCCTTCATAAAACGTGGCAACTCACAGTGAAGATGATGCTCCAGGTCCAGTCTGTCTAGGGCTGAATAAAACAGGACTTTTCTTATGCTCTTGAGAATCACTGTGGTAAAGTTAAAAGACCGGGGCTTTGTCAAGTCCTGATTCCATTGACTTATGGTCTCTGCATTTCAGGTTCTCCACCTATAAAATGGGGATAATCATGCTCGTTTGAAAGTTTGTTGGAAGGCATAAAGGAAGGGTGTAAAGTGCTTGCTACATAATATGTGAAAATATTATAATAATAGCAAGTGTCTATTGAGCCAGGCACCTTTTAATGCTCTGTAGGTACAGTTACTATCCCTGTTTACAAACGATGTCAAGGCCCAGGAAGGCTGGGCAATCGAGCTCACCACACACGTCATGGGAGGTGGCAGTGCCCAGCCGTCTGAATTCAGAGTCTGTGCTCTTCACCATTACACCGTGTCCTATGGCAACTAACGTTGTAACTGCCGTGCTTCTCCCAATGCATCCTAGTATTACAGTAACTTTTTTGGAAGTCATGTGATTTTGCTGAATCAATTTAAGTTTGCCATTTATTTAAAAAAATTTTCACTGAAAGTAACCAAGATGTCTTTTAACAGATTAGATAGCAATAGAATAAATAAACATTCATATGTACATATAATGGAATGCTATTCATCATTAAAAAGAAATGAGCTATTGAGCCATGAAATGACATGGAAGAATCTTAAATGCATATTGCTAAGTGAAAGAAGCCAGTCTGAAAAGGCAACATACTATATGGTTCCATTTATATTACATTCTGTAAAAGGTAAAACTATAGAGATATTAAACAGATCAGAGAAATGGGAGGTGGGAAAGGTTGAACAGGTGAAGCACATAAGATATGTCAGGGTGGTGAAATTAATCTATATGATATTGTAATAGTGGATATATGACACTATGCATTTTTAAAAGCCGATAGAACTTCACAGCACAAAGAGTGAACTTTAATGTATGCAAATTTTAAAAAATCATTTAGGAGGTTGGGAGATCCCAGGATAGAATGCAGAAGAATCTAACTATATTGTAAATATATGAAGCAACCTCACTGAAGGGGGTGAGTACAAAGGTGCTGATATAAGTCACTTTCATGTGTAAGACTAAAAGAAAAATAAATGGAACATAAACACTGTAGTCTAGTTAATATAAAGTTTTTTCTCAAGAGAGTACAGGTTAACGATTCTGAAACCACTATATACGAACACTGGAATTGAACAATTAAGTAAATAGATGGCAGATATGAGAGCCAGGTTTCTTACAGTGGAGTAGAAGGTTACAGACAAACAAGGGCAGAAGGCTAGAATGATCCATATGGTAATGGATTAGAGGTGAACACATCAGTATGAACTCATGTTTACTTAATAGAGATACAGATTACAAATAGGTTACAAATAGAAATGTGTGTGTGTGTGTTTTGTGTGTGTGTATGCTAACTAGAGTATACACACATGTATTTCCTTGATCTGTCACTTAGAAGGCCTAGAAGTGATGACCCTTTCCCCCTAGTAGTAATAAGCACACCTAGGGTCTAGATCTTGTTTTTTGGTTTCAAATACCATTCTTCATTTAAAGAAACTAGGACTCTGGAGAAATGGGTGGTTCTAACACTGGGACAGGAAATATACAAGATGAGCTTGGGACATCTTGTAGTGCCAGAAAGTAAGGAAGTGCTAAAAAAGGAAAGGAAAGGAAAAAGAAAAGAAAAAAACCCCACAATGATGAGGGTATATCAAAGAGCCACCGGAACTAACAAAGAGTTCTCAATGGTGAAAGCTGGAACAATTTGAGTAACAAAATAAGTAACATATATTGGATTATAACCTAAAATGTAAAATAAATATCTATACTGATGTAAATAAATGGTTGGATAAATAAATCAGTTGGGGAGAATAGGCAACTCTCTCATGAAGAATTCCAATTAACTTGTGTAGTTAATCCACCCTCAAGGAGGTGGTGCATAACTCCCCATTCCTTAAGTGTATACAGCTCTTTGTAACTTGCTTCCAAAGAGAACTGTATGGAAAGTGGTAAGAGGAGTAATCTTACAGTGGAGAAATCTGACAAACACAACCTCAGCCAGGTGATCAAGGTCAACATCAATGGCGATAAGTCATGTTGATAGTACCGTGTTTCCCCGAAAATAAGATCTAACTGGAAACTAAGCCCTAGCATGATTTATCAGGATGCTTGTAATATAAAATAAGCCCTACAGTATTTCCCCGAAAATAAGACTGGGTATTATATTAATTTTTGTTCCAAAAGATGCATTAGGGCTTATTTTATATTACGAACATCCTGAAAAATCATGCTACAGCTTATTTTTCAGTTAGGGGAAACACGGTACATACCCTTGATATAATGAGATCAGAATGGCACTTTATCTCAGTGATCTTCCTCCAAAATCATAATTTCATCAGACAAATTCCAATTGAAGGAAAGTCTACAAAACAACTGACTTCTCAAAAATATGAAGGTCATCAAAACCAGGGAAATTCTGAGGAACTATCACAGTCAAGGGTAACCTAAAGAGACATGACAGTTAAATGTAAGGTGGAATCCTGGATGTATCCTAGAACAGAAAAAGAACATTAGGTAAAAACTAAGAAAATATGAATAAACTATAAACTTTAGTTAATAATAATGTATCAAGGGCTGGCCCGATGGCTCAGGTGGTTAGAGCTCCATGCTCCTAACTCCGAAGGCTGCCAGTTTGATTCCCACATGGGCCAGTGGGCTCTCAACCACAAGGTGGCCAGTTCAACTCCTCGCATCCTGCAAGGGATGGTGGGCAGCGCCCCCTGCAACTAAGATTGAACACGGCACCTTAGGCTGAGCTGCCGCTGAGCTCCTGTCTGGCTTAGTTGGTTGGAGCGTGTCCTCTCAACCACAAGGTTGCCGGTTGGACTCCCACAAGGGATAGTGGGCTGCGCCCCCTGCAACTAGCAACGGCAACTGGACCTGGAGCTGAGCTGCGCCCTCCACAACTAAGATGGAAAGGACAACAACTTGACTTGGAAAAAAGGCCGGAAAGTACACACTGTTCCCCAATAAAGTCCTGTTCCCCTTCCCCAATAAAAAAAATCTAAAAAAAGAAATAAATAAAAAAAAATAAAAAAAAATAAAATAAAAATCATAATGTATCAAAATTGGCTAATTAACTGTGACAAATGTACCACACTAATATAAGATAATGATAACAGAGGAAACTACTGTGGATTGTATGGGAATTCTCTCAATTTTCCTGTAAATCTAAAACTATTCTAAAATAAAATTTTATTTAAAAATTTTTTGATGTTTTCAGATGAGCTACTATGTTTAAGTGTTCAACAGTATTTACAATATTTTGACTTGGGTAATTTTTACTCAGGGCAGAACCCAGTAGTATATCATGGTTCTAATTCCCTTCCTATACAGCTTTTAGTTTTTCCAGTAGTTTCTATTTTTTTTCTTCTTATAATCTCTTACAATAATTTCTCATTCATTTTTCTAAAAGTTCCATCATGTCAGGTAGTTCTTTTGTACCCCCTTTTTTCCTGGAAGCTTTGCCTCCCAGAACCTTCTGGAGCCAGTGAAGGCCATTTTAATCTGTTAATTTAATGGTTCAGGCATATGGTCTTCTGGTGCTCTACCCCAATTTAACGGTAAAATTTAAGGTAGCTGGAAGACTGAATGAATTACATAGACTCTAAATGTCCTTTCTTGCTTTTCTCAACTTGTGTTTGTCATGTGAAACTGATATCATTCCAATCCAAAATAAAGATAAGTGCTATTTCAGTTAACCCCAGTAGTCTTCATGTCTTCAAGAACATTCTTGGCCTCAGCAGCCATAAATCAATAAATCAGTGCTGCTGGGGTATGGACAATTAACCAGATAAATATTCACCTAATTATATCATCACCTAGTTCACATCTTCATTTGAGGCATAAGGAATCAATGATAGACTTTGACAGATACATGAGCTTCAAGTACAATAATTTTTTTTTCTCCATCTAACATCCCTAAACAACCACCACAAAAAAAGGTTTAAGGACAAAGGAATATTGTTTGCACAGTATAATACCTGTTTTGCATAGAATAATATATGCTTAAATTTGTCCTCATGAATATCAGCCACATTTTTTTAATTTCATAGAACCAGTACCTACCACAGTAAATGTTCACTAATTGTACTAAAATTGTTTTGAGTTGCCCTAGCATCTTAATGTGAAGGTCATTTTTACATTCATATTAACTTTTGTTTTCTCCCAGATCAAAATATTTGTTTTGGCCACATCAAGGGAGAATTCCCAGAAAAAGTTTCCTTTTGGCTGTTAGTTAGTTCACTTCCTGTCTCTAACTCTGTGGAGACAATTCAGAAAAGATTAATTATAATCTCCATGCCACGGGTTTGTTTTTCGTTTCCTTGCATTTCAAGTCCTGTTCATTTTTGTGTGTTAACCTCTCACACGGTAGGCAGATGCTTGATAAATGTCTACTGATTTGATTTAATTTAGAAAAACATCTTACAAGCTAAACAATACATTTCAGTGGGCAAAATTGGCCTCAGATTGCTTTAACCCTGTGTCTGAATGTTTATCACAGTTCAAAAGTACTTCATGAGCCTGTGTACAGATGAGTCACTGTATCCCCCACCCCAAAGGCACAGAGATTAACACTGAAGTATCAGGAAATGAAGAATCAAATCCACCTCAAAACCTCCAAATCCCCAGTCCATTTAGCCTTCTTGATATAACGACAGCATCGTTATTTCCCATTTTCTCCATTTACTTTCAAATACATCCAAACTCATGTTATCTGATTCCAACCCTGGCCAGTAGATTTTTACCATTAAAGGCATAAGGATGAGTTTACTGCTGTTTGAGTAAAAGCAATGAGGTTAAAGGAGGTTTCTTGGCGCTCGTCAGGGCAGAACAGTGGCTTCTTTGTCTGTTCAGAGTCTCTGGGGCTCGGCCCTTGCCTCTTCTTGGATAACTCATTGCCTTTCAACATGCTGGGCCTCAGCCAAGTCTGGTCCTCCAACTCCCCACGAGTTACTCCCTTGGGGCAGCGCGGAGCCAGCAGGGAGCACAGTGATCCCAGTCTTCAGACTTCAGGCTTCCAGAAAGTGGCCTGCCCATTTTGTGAATCTAACACCTGATATAAAATTTCTAATTACAGACACCAAATTCTCTCTCCTTGGAGAGCTGAAACTGCAAGCCACTCTTTGTTAAGACCTTTTATATTCATTGGAAAGCCCTTGCCAAACATTGGCCACATTTTACTCCCTCCGATCCATGCTTTTTATCTCTTCTGAACCAGACACATAATGCTTCCTTTGCTGGATGACCAGGCAATCCATTTCCAGGTTCACTTGTACACAATGCTCCTGCTGGATCAATGTGCTGTGCAAAGTGCCCCAAAGGTATTTCTCAGGTCCTGGCAGAACCACCGTGACCTTCCTCAACAAAGGCCTTACAATTTCAAAGAGATGTAGATCATCTGATTTCAGCAGCGTCAGTGGTTCTCTGAGTCTTTAGAGACCAAGCCCACAGTGTGTTTGACACCAAATTTCAATGTGAAGTGATGGAATTATGGAACACAAACATCAATGGGCAAGTGACCATGCTTTCTGACAGATGCATATTTAAATCTCTTTGCAAAACTGTATCTTTTTGGCTCGTTTGCATCGTCTCTAAGTCAACTTTATGTTCCCAGCATGAGTCAAGAGCCTGGCATGTCTGCGTCAAGGACAGAAAGGTGAGGAGAAGTCTAGGGATGATAAAGCTCTAATTAATCCTCTTTCTTATTTTGAGAAATACTTGATATACCTGCAGTTTCTGTTTGGCATTCACTCCAAGGACCTTGTTAGCCTCCGGGTGGCCCTAGGCAATTGGGAGAAAGAAAGGCTACTGGGGATTGGCTCTGCCCTGGGCTGTCAGGAGAAAGGTTCAAGGTCAGAAGTGGGTGGCAGAGGGATGAGGGATCCTGGAGGAGTCTACTGGGAAAGTAGAAAACACAGAGGCCTCTGTCAGGGATAGTTGGCATACATTTGGCTAGACTGTCTCCTTTTTGCATTTTTCTCAGGAAACAGTAGAGTATTAAAACACTGAACAGGGTTCAGACAGGAAAAAAAAAAAAAAAACCTTTGCCAACTCTGGGCACAAGTTTCCTGTTCATTCTTTCATTTCATTTCATTCATTCAGCATATTTATTAAGCAATGTAAGATTCTGATGATACAGCAGAGGATGATGAGTCAAGCAAGTTGCCTGCCCTCCTAGAGTTTACCTTCTCATGGGGAAACAGTTAAAAAGCAAGCAAATATACCAGTGTCATGCGGGAGACCCTGCTCGCTGCGCCATTTGTCGTGGGGGGCGTCCAGTGGGGTCTCTGGTCCCGCTCCCCACAAGAGAACGCAGGATATGGTGAGGCCAAAAAGGAACACCCACGGAGCCATAGGTAGGGAAGTCATACTACTATATTCTCCATGGTGGCACTATAGTCTCACTGGAGGCTGGATCCACACTGTCTGCAACCCGCCATCCTAACTGCAATCCACACTTGCCAGCCCAGCCACCATCTCCTTGCCAGGCCCCATTTTTCTGCTAGCGTAGCCACAGCAGTTATATTAGTGGCCAATGGCTCACTGGTTACAGCTGACGGCCAACTAGCCACAGCTGATGGCCATTCAATCACAGTTGATGGCATTTACTACCTGAGCCAGCACCTTTCCAGGTGAGGCTGAGAGCCTGGAAACTGCTCTCTGGGACTCTGTCCACACAACCAGATAATTTTAGTTTATGAAAAATGTTATGAAGGGGTGGGGACCATTTTACATAGGGTGACCAGGGAAGGCCTCTCTGAAGTGGGGTGATATTTTAGCTAAGAACCAAAGGATGAAAAGGAGGACCTCATTATGCAATAATCTAGGGAAAAGAGTACCCAACAGAATGAATAGCAAGTGCAAAGGCCCTGAGATAGGAAACACCTGGGAGTGTGTGAGGACCAGAGGAAGCTGGAGCACAGTGAATGAGACAGAGTGGATAGGATGAACTGACCGTGTCAAACAGGGGCTCCGATCTTGTGAGATCTTGCAAGTCATAGCAAGAAGTTGGTGTTTTAGTTTTATTACAATGGGAGTGGAGAAGGCAGTCAGTAGGTTGCTTTGGGTTGAGCTTTGTGGGATTCCTACAACCTGGTAAACTCATTGAATATTCAGGGTCACAAAGAGAGATCAGATTTTGGATAACTGCGCTAAATATTTCAACCATGTTGCCTATCAGGACCATAACCCATACTAAGGGAAGCTGCTGGTCTCAGAGACCTGCTTAAGACATATCTATTAGAATTAAGGTACAACCACATATGATGAGCTGTCCCTACTCCCAATATCTAATAGCATCAGTGACTGATGGTGGGGCCTTTACCATTTATTAAATGTTTATTTAGTGCCTGATATATATATATATATATATATATATATATATATATATATATATATATATATATATATACACACTAGGGATGCAAGGGTGAATAAGACAGATGCATTCCTTGCTATCATGGAGCTCACATTCTACCTAGGAAGACTGACAATCAAACAGGCAAAACATAAACTGTTTTGATATGATAGGGAAAGTGCAGTACTAGGGAAGTGTATAGCACCATAGTCAAGTGACCTGGTCAAGGAGACCTTCTGGAAGAAGTGATCTTTAAGCTGAGAGCTGAAAATTAAGTTGGAGGCCAGTAGCAGAGGTAGAGGAAGAGTTTTCCACATGGAAGGAACAGCATATAACCAGAGGTGAGAGAGCATGTGGTATATTTTAAGCAACTTAAATATTTTCAATATAATGAGAGGCAGAGCACAAGACTGAGAAGTGAGAAAAAAGGCTGGAGATGCACCCAGGGACGCCGTCGTGAGGCTACATCATGAAGAGTTTGTAAGGGTGTTAAAGTATCTGTACTTCATCAGGAAGGCAATGGGAAATCTCTGAAGCGTATGAAAAACGGATTGGGAATGAGGGAAGATGGTGCTAGGAAAAGTTACAGTACGAATTCAGGAGACAGATGATAATGATTTGACCAAAATAGTAGCCATGGAGATAGAGCAAAATTGACTGATTATAGATACATTTATCCACGGCTTTTAAAAAGTAGCCTGGTGTCAACTCTTTCACTCTCTCTAAGGAAATTAAGACAAAACTTAGAGAATGAAATTGAAGCAGAGAAACTGAAGAGGACATGATAGGCTGTGTAAGCCAAATTTATAAAGGAGCAAACCCCAAGAATATGTAAATGCTATGAGGAAGAGGAAAGATCTGAAGAGTACAAGGAAATAAAAGAGTAGTAAGAAGAAAGAGAAGGCCATGTGGCCCATGAGAGAAGGAGGGAAGCAAGTGCCATGTTTCCCCGAAAATAAGACCTAGCCCGAAAATCAGCTCTAATGTGTCTTTTGGAGCAAAAATTAATATGACTCAGTATTATATTATATTATATTATATTAGACCCGGCCTTATATTAATTTTTGCTCCAAAAGACACATTAGAGCTGATTGTCCAGCTAGGTCTCATTTTCAGGGAAACATGATGGCAGTCTTTAGGGCCAGCCCAGGTTCTGGCACTTCCTAGGTTCAGTTCCCATAAGGTTCAGCTTCACCATGTGTTCTACTCACAAATTCCCATGATCTGTGTCTTCTTTATTGCTCCACACTGGGAGCCTTTCTCCCTCCACACACAAGCTAGTTTGATTGAGTTTTGTTTCTTGAAAGTTAAAGAATCTGAATAAAACAGTAATTATGTTATACAAACTAACACTTCAAAAAGCTAATCAATTGAAACAATGCAAATCGATGCAGTTGTAATGAGAAATACAACTTCTGAGTGATCACAAATGTCTATGTCTGTGGATCAACTACTTTTCAATACAGTAAAACCAGCTACAATCAAAATGTGACTTGGAGAGAGAGCATAGATTCAGAACAAAAAGTATTGAATGGCCATGATGTCTGATGGACCCATCTCTCTCGAACTCGTTCTCCAGGGGGTGGTGCTAAATCACAAGAAACCACTTCTGAGGCAAGAGTACAAACCTGGAGGCAAAAGAACTTGGCTAAGAAGCACTCCAGTATGTTCAGGAGAAGTGAGGTCAAACAGCAAGGGGGTGAAAGGCTGATGGAAAACCATGATGATCCATCATGTTGGATATCCGGAGGATGGGGTAGAATGTGATAAAGTTTAAAGAGGGGTGGCAGTTGGAAGTTCAATTTGTTTGGGTACAGCACAAGAGAATCGAGCAACCTATATTTCAGGCTTTGTGTGGGGGCAAAAAAGGATGAAGGTCCATGTTCTTAAGGACTTACAGTGCAGTGAGAAACACAGACACATACACAGATTACATAATGTGGTAAGAAGACAGGTAAGCACAGGAGCTATGGATTTAGAGTGTTTAGATCAATTTGAAGGCTTCAAGATGTAACAGCTGAGCTCAGATATAAAGGCTGATTCATAGTTGTGCAGGGGATTTCAGGAAGAGCAAAATTTTAGGTGTATGGTATTTGGAATTATGGCAATTGTTAGGCCTACTGCACATCTTGTTATTTATTGCACTATTACAAAGCACTTCTTTTATATCACAAATTTATTTTTAAAACATTTTTAATCATGCAGGCCTTACCTACATAGAAGGAACCCACCCCCATTTTAAGATCCTTATCTCCACAAGCCCTAATTATTTCTGTTTTTTTTAATTATTAGTTTCAGGTGTATAAAACAATGTAACAGACATTTACACCCCTCACAAAGTAGTAACCCCCTCCCTCAATCTACTACCCCTCTGAATTGGTATATAGCTGTACTCCACTTCCTATGACTATATACTATATATATAACTGACATTCAATATTATTCAGCTTCAGCTTCAGGTGTACAATGCAGTGGTCAGGCACCTACACCGTCGATCAAGTGGTCTCCATAATAAGACAATTGCCCATCTGACACCCTACAAAATCTTTACAACATTATTGATTATATTCCCCTGGACTTGGTTTTGTAAGTCACTGAAAGATTTTTAGCAAAAGAGTAACACAAACATATGACTAATGGATTGGAGAGAAGTCCAAGAGACAGAAGGAGGAAAACCAATTAAGGAGATATTACAGTGCAAGAAAGCAGTAATGTGGGTCTGAAACAAGATAGGAGTAGTGAGGAATGTGTCGTGCGGGGGACCCTGCTCGCTGCGCCATTTGTCGTGTAAGAGACCCTGCTCGCCTCCCGCATGACAAATGGCGCAGCGAGCAGGGTATGGTGCCGGCCAAAGCTCTCCAAAGGACGGTGGAGCGGTTTGTGTGTATGGACACTCAGTCTCAGGAGGACCAGGAGGAGCAGCTGCCGGAGAGCTGGACCCCCGTGGAGGGGTGGGAGGACGTGGACGGTTCTCCCACCAGCACAGGAAAAGCCATGCAGCTGCTACAGAGATGGAGCCCCGTGGAGAGGTGGAAAGATGTGGACGGTTCCCCAACCAGCACAGGCCGGAGAAAGCGAAGGTCGTTGCAGCCCTGTGGGCCGGGGAAGTTCCTGCTCAGGCAGCCCGGATGCAGGACTTATAGTCCCAGGAGGTAACGCTTGCTGAGTCCTCCGTGGGAGATGAGGGTGGGGTCAAGGTCGTCCCTCACCCCAGGACAGCCCTGGAGAAATGACTATGTACTATGGGGAATTGCCTTCCATCCCTAATTTAATGGACCGCTTGACTGTTTGTTTGGGAACTGTTGTTAGTGGAACTGGGGGATATTTGCTTTTGTCTTTTGACCGGCCGCCATTGAGAATATGTAAGCACCTTGATTGTGAGTCGCTGTTGTTCCAGCAGGGTACCCTGAGAGGCACAGAGAGAGTGGCAGTGCCCTGAGAGCCCTGGCTGAGTCCAGGAAGTCTGGCTGAGCCCTGAAGATACCCTGGCTGTGCCCAGGAAGTCGGGCTGTTCCCAGAGAGAGTGGCAGTGCCCTGAGAGCCCTGGCTGAGTCCAGGAAGTCTGGCTGAGCCCTGAAGTTACCCTGGCTGTGCCCAGGAAGTCGGGCTGTTCCCAGAGAGAGTGGCAGTGTCCTGAGAGCCCTGGCTGTGTCCAGGAAGTGTGGCTGTGCCCACAGAGAGTGGCAGTGCCCTGAAAGCCCTGGCTGTGTCCAGGAAGTGTGGCTGTTCCCAGAGAAAGTGGCAGTGCCCTGAGAAATCCTAGCTGTGCCCGGGGAAACTAGTGGTACCCTAAGAAGTCCAGGAAGTCTGGCTGTGCCCAGGAGTACTGGTGGTGCCCTGAGAAACCCTGGCTGTGTCCGGGAAGACAGGTGGTACCCTAAGAAGTCCAGGAAGTCTGGCTGTGCCCAGGAGTACTGGTGGTGCCCTGAGAAACCCTGGCTGTGTCCGGGAAGACAGGTGGTACCCTAAGAAGTCCAGGAAGTCTGGCTGTGCCCAGGAGTACTGGTGGTGCCCTGAGAAACCCTGGCTGTGTCCGGGAAGACAGGTGGTACCCTAAGAAGTCCAGGAAGTCTGGCTGTGCCCAGGAGTACTGGTGGTGCCCTGAGAAACCCTGGCTGTGTCCGGGAAGACAGGTGGTACCCTAAGAAGTCCAGGAAGTCTGGCTGTGCCCAGGAGTACTGGTGGTGCCCTGAGAAACCCTGGCTGTGTCCGGGAAGACAGGTGGTACCCTAAGAAGTCCAGGAAGTCTGGCCGTGCCCAGAAGCACTGGTGGTGCCCTGAGAAACCCTGGCTGTGCCCAGAGAGCCTGGCTGTGTCCAGGATATTGCATTCACCCCCAGGCTCCTCGCACAGGTCCCCTCGCGGAAGACGCTTGTCGCGTAGATTGTGAGGCGAGAGCCTGTAGGGGTGGAGTGTGGGGGCAGAGCCCCAGAGAGTAGTTTCCAGGCTCTCGGCCTCACATAGACAGGTGCTGGCTCAGGTAGTAAATGGCCAACTGTGATTGCATGGCCATCAGCTGTGGCTAGTTGGCCGTCAGCTGTAACCAGTGAGCCATTGGCCACAATATAACTGCTGTGGCTATGCTAGAAGAGAAGAGAGAAGGAGGAGAGAGAAGGGAGAAGAATGGGGGCTAGCAAGAAGATGGCGGCTGGGCTGGCAAACGTGGATGGCGGTTTGCGGACAGTGTGAATCCAGCCTCCGGTGAGAGTATAGTGCCGCCAGAGAGAATATAGTGGTATGACTCCCCTACCTATGGCTCCGTGGGTGTTCCTTTTTGGCCTCACCATATCCTGCGTTCTTGTATGGGGAGCGGGAGCAGAGACCCTGCAGGCCGCCCCGCACGACAAATGGCGCAGCGAGCAGGGTCTCCCGCATGACAGAATGAAAAGAAGTAGACAATTTAAGAAATATTTAGTAGATCAAATAACAAGGACTGGCTGACTGAATTTAAGAGAGAACAAGAGAGGTGGGGGGTTAGAGCAGAGTTAAATGATTAGATTAGGCAGTGTCATGTTGGAGGCAGTGTCATTAACTTAGGTGAGAAATACTGGGGAAAGAACAGGTGTTGGGAGAAAGGAGTTCATTTTTGGCTTATTGGATTTGAGGAACACAGCTGTAGCACAGTTTATGGAAAGAAAGAAAACTATAAACTGCATTACCAGCAAGATTCTTCTTCTTTGTGGAAGAAATTCACAACTAAGGCCATGAAAGGTGAGAGAGTCAGGGTTTCTCTTTTATGTGGTGCCTAGTTGGCGATGGGAGTGCCTTATCAAAAGCATTTGATAGGGAGTGGCCCGATGGCTCAGTTGGTTAGAGCACGAGCTCTTAACAACAAGGTTCCCAGTTCAATTCCCTAATTGGATGGTGGACTGAGCCCCCTGCAACTAGATTGAAAATGGCGACTGGACTTGAAGCGGAGCTGCGCCCTCCACAACTAGACTGAAGGATAACGACTGGACTTGGACCTGATGGGTCCTAGAAAAAACACATTGTTCCCCAATATTCCCCAATAAAAATAAAAAAAATATAAAATAAAAGCACTTGATAGGGTTTAGCTGGGGACAGTTAAGACATGTTTAGGGGTATGCTTAAAATGAGGGCAGTAAATGTCCAATCCATTTGTAAAGACAAGACTAAGGATTACACAAGTGCTACAAATGTCCAGTAGTGCAATAATAAATCAGGAAAAGAAGACAGGACTGTGATTGAAACCAGGTGAGTGGTCTTGCTTTTAACAAGTGGGGAGAGACAGAATTATTTGAAGTGAGGGACAGATCACAAACAAGGGCCCACAGACAGAAATAAACTTTGGGTGGGAGGATCAGAACCCAGAGGGCGTGTCTGTCTGAGGGCAGAGAGGGAGCTCGGGCCTGCAGCCTGGAAAGGGGTTAGAGCTCATCAGGGCAGACAAAGGGCCATATGGCAAAGGTCGTGTCAGTAAGCTACAGTTACTTCATGGGCTCTTATGTAAATTAAAAGCATTAAAATTAATTTTACCCTTGAAATTTTCCTGAGAATTCTTCTATACTGTTTTGGATAATTCATACCAAGACTGATGAGATTCAGGAGAGACATTTATCCAACACAGACACAAAGATAAAGTCTTGCTGTTTGTTCTCACATTTGAGGTTGAGGATTAAAGGATTTGGTTACTTGAGTGGGCTTAGAAAGTGTTGATTACAATGATTTAGAAAGTCCTTCTGGCGTCAAATGGTGATGAAGCATAAGCCGCTCAGAGAGTGTACGGCTCTGAGGGCACGTAGTACAGAGAGCATGGGGACCAAAGAGGCAGAATGACTTTGGCCACTGAGTGGTCGCGAGCAAACAATGTGACCGCTTTCATCTTTGATTATCTAGTCTATGACACAGGAATTGTAATTTCTTCATTCAACAAGTGTCCATCTACTATGGACAAGGTACTGTTCTACCCACCTTATCGAGTTATTTTCAGAATTAAATGGAATAAGTGAAAGTATTTAGTATAGCGTCTAGAATCTATCAGGTGCTGATTATATTTGTTTTTCTATCTGAGAGGATTTGTTTACTGGAACAAGATGAGCATTTGAGCCGTTATTAGGTCAGGTCAACAATGGGCCAAGACACTCAGAGTGGGTGTTATAAATATCAGGGTGTTTTGCAGAAAGAAAAAACATGACAGAATTGGAGATCCAAGAATGAAAAGACATTGAATTTAGCTACACCTTGAAGCAGTAGGATGGATGAAGGACAAAATGTTGCCCTGGGGAAAGTGAAGCAGGTCTAAGTCAAAGTTATTCTGGGAAGTCTATAGAGGGTGCAATGAAATAGCAGGGGTATTCTAAGTTAGGACCCATTGGAAGTATGAATGTCCAACTGGGTCTAGAATATTAAGGAAGAACTACAAGGCAGTCTGCTTCATCAACGTGTTCAGAGTTAAGGTGCGTGACAAAAATAATTGTTCTTCTGAGACATCTTCAACTATAAACACTGCAATGCGCACACTGAAGCCTGAAAGTGAATTCGCAATGCAGAATAAATATTTCTAATTGACTGGCTATGGACCCTGATAATCCAGATATTAGCATTTACCAGTGTTTCAAGTAATTCATTTACAAAAACAAACAGAAGAAAAGCTGACTCAAGCTGAAAAACATGTTTTCTCAAGGTGTTACTTTCACTTCTGAAGGAAGTAGTTGCGTTATCAAAGGGTGCAGCATTTTCACTTCCCTTTTATATATTGAATTTTAGCCCAGATCCTGAAAGACTAATGAAGTAGGTCAGAAGTTACAATAGGATGGGCTATGCCTGATGCCCAGAGAGAAGAAGAAGATCAAGGCATCTTGCATGTGTCCCCTCAGTGCTCACAAAGGTAATAACATTACTTATGGCAATGTGTGATAACTGTAATTGCCTATTTATTATTCAATTTTTCCAATAGACTATAAACTTCTCAAGGACAGCGACTGTGTATTATTAATCATTGTAACCCCAACTGCTTGAAAAACCCCTTATAAGGAGAGGCTCAGTGAATGCTTTATAGTAAGTGGATCACTGAATAGAGGGAAGGATGGATGGATGGATGGATGGATGGGCAAACAAATAAATCCTGGGTTGCTGGCCTTAAAGAAAAAATGCCATAACAATACAGGAAATGGTGCTCAAGTGAAGGGAGCACAAAATAGGCTGATTGATTTGGAGCCAAAAGAGTCACTGAGTAGGGCTCTAACCCCGGAGTCATTGGGAAGAAGAAAATTTGGATCAGTTTTTACCATAGTTTTTCCTAATCCATCCTCCCAGGACTCTGGTCTGTACCTCCAGTAGAGAAAGCTTCTATGGGATAAATAAGGCTACCTTGTGGGGCCCAAGAACAAGTTAAGAGCTCAAGGACTTTCTGAGAAGGACAGAGGCCTGTCTTTCTTGTTCTTGCCCATGGGGTAGTAACCCTGAGAGGCAAAGGCTGCATCTGCCCAAGACAGACTGGATTACAGGTTTCTTGGGCCACTGAACAGTCATCAGGATGACAGCCTCAAAATGGCCACTTCCCATAATGGGTGGACTGTGGGGGAGCAAGGGATGGAGGAGCTTTGGGAGTGGAGTCAGTGTGGGCTTATTTTCAGACTTCAGAGTGGCAGTGGTGAGCTCCAAGGGACCATATTTGGTAGTGAGGAATTTGGTCTGGTCAGAAGCCATAAGGCACCTGTAGCATAAATCCTTCATCCCCCCAGGGCATCTCAGACTGAGACTGACAACGTGGAATAATAATAGAACAGCAATTCATCAATCCCTCCAAGAAATGAGAAATACCCCTCAGTGAAAGTCCCTGCAGATCTGTAAGCAGCCAGGAGAGGGCAGCCTCCAGGGGAAGTTCACTGGTCTACAGAGCAGCTAGGAACTGAAGGAGCTGGGGGCATAGAGAAGACTGTAGTTCCCCTCTCTGAGCAATGCTGACCAAAGGGCCTTTGAGAGGAGGTTGTGCCCCAAGAATCATCATCAGAGAATGTCTTTGCCATTCTACTGATTTGTGGCACTTGGGAATATAGACTCTCAACCAACTGCATGAGAGCCCCCTGCAACTCACTTCTACAAGACCCCCCCCCCCCCAAGTCCATGATTCACATGATGCCTGAAATTTCAAGCTTATAATCCATACATTCGCCAAGATAGGGTCTGTGGAGAGGAAGGGCCAAATTTACTACACAGAAGGAAAGCTGGATTTGTAGATGATTATTCTGTCACAGTTAGGAGGTAGCAGAGCATGGTGTTTAAGAGCCTGTATTTGGGAATCAGATTCCAGGGTTTAAGTCTTGGCTTAGTTTCTTTTTACTGTGAGACCCTGAGCAAGTCTGCAAGAAGGGGCTAATAAGAGCACCTACATCATGGAGTTGTTAAGAAGACTAATGTAAATAATCCAAGTAAACCCTGGTACATAATACTTACTCAATAACAGTTAAGCATCATATGAAATATGATTTGAATAATAAAATTTGAATAATAACACATTTGGTCAACATACCCAAGTTTCCTACTTAATTGTCTATAGAATAGTAGTTTGTTATGGAGTGGTGATTAGAGAGGATGAACTGGGGCACAAATCAAAAACGTATACTATCATACTCTTTTTTTTCTAAGATACTCAAAAGTTTGTTGTTGAACCCCTAAGTTTTTATGGAAGATAGTTTGGAAACCACTGCATTATTAGACCTGCTGTGAACTGAGGACATTTCTACCAATACTGGGCATGGGGTAGCTCCGCAAATAGGGACACCCCGAGGCCTGCTGCCACATGCTAGCTCCCTTCAGGTTCAGTGACTGATAAAACCTCTGTGGTATGCATGTTGGGTGAGGCAGCGTCTCAGGGAATCACTAGAGTGGGAAGAGTTGTGGTTACCAGGTTAAGGTAGACTCTGGTTTGGTGCCAGTGCTGAGCCTGGAGCCTTGGACTCAGTTTTCCAAGGAAGAGTGCAAAGTGCCTCCCATGTTGGGGGAGTTGGGTGGGGAGCAGCGATCCAGTGAATCTGCAGAGTGGAGCACCAGACCAATCAGATGCAGATTTGGCTGTGTGGGGGTGGGCTCAACACAGGAAAGATGGCTCCCACCTGCCCAAGCTGTATGGGAGAAGGACTCCACACAAGGAAAATTGCAACTGTCCTCCAGCCCTCTCTTCAAAGTCACAGACCTTGGTCTGCCCCCTGTATGCCTCCGACTCTCCCCAAGTCACCATCCCTCCGCTGGAGACCAAGGTGAGTGCCTGCGAATGAGTGAGTCTGTGAGGAGGCCATTTAAGAGGACGTCTGGGTTTCCCGCAGCCTTCCACCACACCCAAACGGTTGGAATGCTCACTGTTTTTTTCGGCCAGATGTTGTGGGGGCAACTCCTCCTGTCACCAATACTCTGGGCTGGGGAGCCTGGTGTGAGAGGCTGGGGTCTCCCTCTCTCCTGGGGATAACTTCCATGGCCGAGACATCCCTCTTGATTCTCTACCGCTCCGCAGATGTTTAGGGCCCATTTCCCGTCTCCATCCCTCCTACTAGTCTCGATGTGGCTTCTTTATATCCTTAGTTATAAAACTTCTGTTCAGAAAGTCTTCAGATGGTTCTCCAGGTTGATTGTTCTATAATTTTGTTGTAATTTAGTTGTAATTGTGATGTGTTCACTGTAATGTGATCACAGAGTATATCTACTCTGCCATCTTGGATCTCTGTCTTAAGCCTGATGCTTTTAAAATATTACCTCTGGGTGTTAATGTGTAGAGAAAGGCCCTTGGAAAACATAATCCCAGGCCTTTTGGAATTCCTTGTCTCATATCTACCCTCTGCTTTCATCCCTTCTCCTCTCCATTCCTTACCCTTTGTCCACCCCCACCGCCCCCACCCCCATAGCAAAGGGTTGGGAGTTGAATGTCACATAGTTAATTACACACGCCTGAAAGCAAAACACAACAGATGAAGCTATGATCAATTATTGATAATTTTATAACAGTAATTAATTAAGATAGCTGAGCATACATTGACAGTTTTTTTATTTTCAAATAAAGACTAATAAAGTTAATATTTTACATACTTAATATGGATTCGACGTTATTATGCTGATAGACAATTAGCCATAATTGGTAAGCACTCACATACGTAACTTGTGTGACTTTTATATATACAAACTATACTTTTACAGTTTAGATATTCTTATGTTTAGTATACACAACAGTATCATCATGGAAACGAAGGGTTGGCATAAGAAGAACCTAATCCAGAAGTAGCTGACAGAGCAGAGGACACGTGAAAATAAGCTCTGCATTCCTGGCAGTTAGAGGTCTTTGTTTAGAGAAGAAAGAAGATAAAATAGTAAAGGTGAGTAAGGGGAAATTTGTTCATGTGGAGACAGGAAGGAACAGGATAGGGATTAAGAAAGGATTTGAAAAAAAGGAGAGGGTTCTGGTCAGGTAATTAGACCTGTTCTTTGACAGAAGAGGAACCTTGAAAACACTTAGGCACGTTCCTTCAGATATTTTCAGGGGTAATTGAGATTTTTCCTATTCTTATTTCCCATCTTCCCCTTTTCCTCAAAACATTTATTGCACCCCAAATTCTTAACAGGGAATAAAGCTTTTCACTCCACAATTATAGACAAAGCTTGATAAGCAAAGCAGCTGAAAGAGGTAACATGAAACTCGCACTAAAATGTTAATAGCTGATACTGGATCCTTCGCTATTTTGATGGGAGGTGGAAGTAAGACAGTGGGAGGACCCTGGCAAGAGAAGGCTTTTCAAAGAAGAAAAGGAAGCATATTAAATAATAACAAGAGAAACAACTAACATTTATTGAGTATGTGCCGGGTTCTGTTCTAAGTGTTTACATGAATTAAATTGTTCAATCCCCATAGCACCCTATCTTAGGTATGTACTATTACTAATCCTCATTTTACAGATGAGGAAACTGAGTCACAGAGCGGTTAAGTAACTTGCCCAGGGTCATAGTGGTAGGGCTAAGATTTGAATTCTGGCATTTCTTGCCCTAGAAAATTGTCTTAGAGAGAAAATGGCTCAGGAGATAAAAAATTCCCTACGTGGATGATGTTGCCAAAAGTCAGCCTGTTTACTTCCGAGTGTTAGTCCAATGCAGAGGTATTTTATCTTGCTGAAAAGTTGTGTATCTGCTACTTAAAGAAACTGCAGTGCTGGAGAGGTTATTATGTTCAGTCCTATGGAACATTTTGATGCCTTCTTGGTCCCATGTGTCTACTGCTTTGCTGCCTGAATTAGTGATCCTGTTGCAGTAATTTAAGCTCTCTGTGCCTCTGAGTCCACATTTGGAAACTGGTTTATTTCCACTTCTCAGTTCCCTGACTCAGGAATGCAGAGGACTAATGGGCTGATACATGCAAAATGCTTGGAGCTATAAACCAGGACTACATGAACTTTTAGAGAACACTATGACTAGGCAGTGGTATTTAAATTGACAAAAGGGAAGGGTGGGAGAAAGGGTGAAAGGGATTAAGAGGTACAAACTTCTAGTTATAAAATTAGTCACAAGGATGTAATATACAGCGTAGGGAATACAGTCCATATCGTAATAACTTTGTATGGTGATAGATGGTTACTAGATTTATCTGGTGATCACTTCATAAGGTATATAATTGTCAAATCACTATGTTGTACACCTGAAACTAATATAATGTTGTTTGTCAACTGTATTTTAATTTAAAATAAATAAATAAACAAACAACATTAACAGAAATGGTAGAATATGCTCCTAGCAGATTCTTTAGATGTTCTTGGTTTAGCTGCCTGGTCCACTATGGCGGACTAAACTCTTCTCTAGACTTCTAAATGTGCAGCTTTAATGGAGGACGATTGTCTGGGAGACCTTGGAGATGCCCATGTAGTCTAGAATTGTTCAAATTATATAGAGATAAGAATTCTTAATTCGAAATAAGAATCTTCAAGCTAAGATTTTGAAAGCCATTGCTTATAAAAAAAAGATTAAAAAATAAAAAAAGAAGAAAGGATTGGACCCACTCCAAGGAAACTTAACTTACTAGCAACCACCATGTTAGCATTCAGTTCAAATAATAGCTGTCGAATTGACACCACCAAGGGAAGAACAAATTACAAAGTTTAAAAAAAACGATTTACAAAGAGATGTGGGTAAGAGAGCATGCCTGAGAGAGAGAGTGGGGCCAGAAGGAGTCTCAGCTGTAACTATGATTAAGGACACAAACACAAAAGGTATAAAGTCAGGTGGGGTTATTTTGTTTTTTTAAGGAAAGTGTTCCTGATTAATTCGTACTACCTAATGGAATATTCCTCCCATTTTTTAAAGCACAGAAATATTAGTTACTGACCTATGTCTTCAAATAAAACAAAAGCAGAAGGGTGATCACAATATTTTTAATAGATGCAATTATCAACTCAATAATTTAACCTTGTAAGGAACAGAGTTATATTTTGGAGCATCCTTCTCCAGACCTGAGAAAGGTAGCAATCACTGAGCGAATAAATAAACACGACCAGTGGGAACCAAGTGGAAATTCGGGAGTAGAAATAGGGTAGATTAAAATATTAGGTTAGTGAGAAAGTAATTGCAGTTTAGAAGGTTAAAAATAATTGCAAAAACCGCAATTACTTTTGCACCACCCTAATAGTTTCCAAAAAGAGTTAGAGAGCAAGGGAAGGAAATCTAATGAATGAAAAGAGGAAGGTAGTAGATGGTGAAGATCATACAGAATTAAGGAATTACAAATCTAAAACAAGAAAAATAAGAGACAGTTTTTCAGAGTGCTGTTTCAAATAACAGCTGTGACAAATTTCAGAAAAAAATTAGATATAAAAGATTTAGTTTTAGGATGCTAAGCCTCCTTCTTGGCAGCGTTTTCTCATATCTGCAGGCTCTTGTCAAGGCCCTATTTATTTCTCCCCAAAAGGTAAATACAGATGTAGACTCAGTGTGAAAGTAAGGGAGGGCACAATCTTCCCAGGAATATTTGCAGATTAAAGCTTCAGTTTTATTTGGGAAGATATTTTCAGGTAAAGGTGGTGGAAAAGTTACGAAAACCTTCCTGTTGTCCCTTCTGTGAGATCTCACTGAAGACTGCTTTTGCCTCTGTTTACAAACACATCTTCACATTGTCTTTCCCACTTGAAAGAGGTTCCTCTTATTAAAGGGTAATGAGATTTGTGTAAGGAAATGGTAATTTAGGTAAAACTGTGCTATGATGTTTTGCCATGTCCAATCTATAAAGTTGTTGAGGGCCCAGTATCGAGCAGTAAAGCGTAAGGGAAACCAGTAATCATTTAATAGCCCCATGTTACTTGCAAATGTTCATTGCATTTATTGAGAACTGGGGCGCAAGGGCTGGTCCTCCAAGTCTCTGTGCCAAAGCTTGTTTACAGGGAGATGAAGGATAGCTTCCTCGCCCACACTCCACGGACCGCCCCACCCTGCACTGGACTCAATAGAAGGAAGGGTGGAGCTGGCACACAGAGTTTTAACAATGCTCCAGTTCTTTGCACCCCAAATATTTACTGAGACAGGCAAGTAATTTTTTACACAGGGCAGGCCTAACCTACAAAAGCTGGCAGAGAGACAGGAGGAGAAAAAAGTGTTCCCTCTGTTTGGTAAATGTGTGCTCAATGTATCTATAACAGTTTCAAAAGCAGCAATACAGAACTACAGGGATTATCCTGCACACCCTGTTCAAACCAATCACCCCTTTGGAAACTCAGCTTCAGAGCAAGTAGCCTAGGTAGCTCCCCCCAGGCATTTCTAGGTCTATTGCAGGTGGCTGTTTCCTCTGCTTGGAATAGTCTCTTCATTTAAATTTCACCTTTTCTTCTTAGATTCCTGTCCACATCCCACTTCAGGTATCAAGTCTCTCTCAGTAGTCCCAGCCCACAGCAATCACTTTGTTCTTTGGCCTCCTACACCACTCATCTGGCACTTGGTACTTTTTGTGGCATTTATCTGTTTATCCATTCAGTTCCCCACCCCCACCACAGACTTTGCATGTAATAGTCAACCATAGTCAACCGTCACCAAGTGCCCATAAACAATGATAAAATCATCGCAGTAGAGTAGCGTAGGTACATACGCCTGCCTCAAGTTCATGCTTGTGTAATTTTTAAACACAAATGAAAAGTTTTCTATGGTTAACAATTTTGCAATGTAGTAAATCCTTAATGTGCAATCGTTTTCAAGCTGCCTGGGTTTTTAGAAGGCATTCGAACAGCACTTGGACAAATATGGGGTGAAAGGAAGAATGATTAACTGGAGAGAGTGAGAGGAGCAAAGCAGGCGTTCATATGGACCTTAAACCCACACAGGGATGACCAACTTGTCCGGTTTACCTGGGACTTGGCCAGTTTTAACACTGAAAGTCCCATATTCTGGGCAACCCCTCATTTGCCTACCAGGTGGTCAATGAGCATTTTAACAAGAAGCAAATGCAAGTTTTAAATAATGGACTGAGCCCTCTTTCTCCTCTCTTATCTAAAATCCTGGTGCCATAAGCCTTTCCAAGGACACTACACTCTCCAATGACCGGTGGAGGAGCAGGTAATGAGGCCCAGTTCCCAAGAAGGAACCCTGGGTTTATTCAACTCTCTTCACTTCAAAAGCAATCTCAGGCCTGTGGGGACAACCAGTCAAGGAAAAATGCTTTATACAAAGTTTTCACAAAACAGAAACTAATAGAAACATTCAGAACAGGAAACAGTGATCTTCATGGTTTTATTCCCCAAGGCAAAGTCGAAGGCAGAATCTGAGAAAGGCAAATGTCAGGATTCACAGGAACTCCACCTTTCACCAAACATTCCATACCAGGCCTGCTAACTGTGTCACCAGAGCATCTTTTCTGATAATGTTCCTATGTAACCAACCCAACTGTAACAACTCGAGTGCATAGATTAACAAGAAGAAGACTGGCATCTATGACTGGGAATCCACCGAATGTTGTGGCGTGCAGCAGTAACACATCCTGAGCATCAAAAGTCTCCTGGACTACAGAGCAGACACATTTTGAAAACCAAAATGGTCCTAAATAAGCATAACAATAATGACATCATTAATAATGGTATACACAAAAATCGATTCAAGTTCTACACTTTGTATAATGATGGGGATTTTTTTCCCACAATAAAATGATAACGGAGTTAAGAATTTTAATCTGCGTAATGTATAACACAGTCATTCAGAACAATAAAAGCATAATTGGAAAATGGAAATTTTACTACCTGTATCATTGTACATCACTCAAGAGTAAGATGGAGTTGATTTCTTGAAGTACAGGATTTCTGTGACTGAAAAATGCTCATGCACATACACCCTGACACCAGTGCAGGGAAGGCAGCTTGGCCAGGAGCTGAAATTTAGGGTATATGGTGTAGGGATACAATCTTACCACCAGAGGGTATTCTTTCCGCTTCCAGATTGTAAGCAAGTTTATGTAACCACAAACTAACCCTAAATGAGCCCCTACTAAAAATGGGCTAGGCCAGATCACAGGAAAGTGGATTAATTTACAATATTCACACAAATTCCCTCTTGTCCTTCCATTTTAGAGAGTGTTCAGTTAAGAGAATCATGCTGGCGGCAAGCCAACCTACATAAACTGTGGAAAACAGATTATATGCCTTCTGCTGGTCAAAACAAGAGAATCGTCACTTAGGAAATTAGCCCAGGTGGCTATTTCCAATTGTCCCCCGTGGGAGGAGTTTCAGTTAAGCGAAGAAGCAGCCCAAAGAAAGAGCAGATTTTCAGGGGCAGCGTGCCTCCTGCTTGAATTTTGATCTAAACTGATTTACCACTGAAAAAGATCAAAGTCTCATTAGAGACCAGAAACCCTAGGAAAGTTACCATAGAGATTTTGACAAGTTTCAAACTCCACCAGAGAATCTGTCCCAGCCCATTAGTAGACCAAGTTTAGAAAGCAAGGCCCTGGAATGGTGCCCCACTGCATTGCCCAAGGGAGTTAGTTTGAATCGAGCCAAATGCTGACTCTTGAAAAAGGAAGACTTTGTCCTCTCTGGCTCACTCAGTGCCAGAATTTTCGTCAGGGAGAAAGACTGTGAAGTTGAGAAATATGGGATATTAGGTCATCTGTCCCACTGAAGGTAAATTCAACAAATACAAACTTCAAGTCAAAACATAGTTTCCTTTATTTTAAGTGATCAAAAATAACGCTTGTTCATCGCTAAAACTTAAAACAATACAGAGGTAAAGTAAAAAGTGAAGGACTTTCCTCCCACAGCCAGTCCACTCCCCTCACTTCCACTCACCAGAAATATTCACTGTGGTTAATTTGCTCATATTTTTCAGGGCTTCCTATTGTCATGAATTACACACACACACACACACACACACACACACACACACACACACACACATTGATCAGTCTGCCTATCTAGTGCTCTATTCATTCTATGCATCTTGCAATCATCCACTTGGTTTGGTTTTCATAGAAAATGAGATCTTAAAATATATATTCTTCTACTTCAGTTGTTCATTCTATGTATCATTCAATTTTTCCAAGTCTACCTTATTTGTTTTAGTAGTGACATTTAGAAGATGGACATTTATTTATGTTGTTTCCAACTTCTTTTTCTATTATAAAAATGCTATAATAAAATTCTTAATTAAAAGAAATGGTTAGTAATGAGTATGTCGTGTTAACAATTAGACGCTCTGCTGAGCCCTCTATAGGATATTAAGATGAATAAAATAGATATTTGCCTTCTTGAAGTTTACTATTTAGGGGGGAAAGAATTATAAACATCTAACTGACAGAAGGAAAAAAATGACTTAAATACTAAGCAGTTGGACAAACAATATATTCAAACAAATAGCATAGTCCCTGCCCAGGGAACAGAGGAAGGAACTATCCGATTCTAACAGCTGGGATTAGGGAAGTTTCATGAATTGACTTCATCTATGTAGCGATTTTCTTTAGTATGTTTGATGTAGGAAAATCAGTGTGGAAACTTGCAGGACCATTCAAGTCATCTGTTCACCAAGCACTGGGATAAAGGGCTCTACGATTTTTGCTATCTGAATTTCCTTTAACAAATATAATTTCGGAAATGTCTAGTAATGCTTTGTCCTTCTTCTATGCTTGTTTGGCTGGGTTTAGTCTACAACTTTACTTGATAACCTGAAAACTCGCTATAAATATCCAACTTGGTACTGCTGTTTGCTCTATCCAAAAATTTTCTGGGTAAAAATGTGATCTCCAAATCAAGCCTGTCATAAACTGCTGAATTATTTTTGGTGTATCTCGTGTGACTGTCCAGAGAAAGACATTTTATCAGTACACTAAATTCAACAGTATGTTTTAAAAAGAAAACACATGAAATAACTCTCCTGTGATAACACATCTCAACTCAGAACCTTCCCAGCAATCATATAAACATGTTGAAAGTTTTTATTTTTAAGCAATCTTAATTAGCAGGTTTGTTTTTTTAATTAATATCTTCAAAGTGCTTTGAGCTCCTTTCCAGATGAAAGGTTCTGTGTAAGTACAAATTATTATTATGCTCACAAAATACACACACTAAATGCAGAAAAAGTGTAAAGAGTTTAACTCCTCAGCCTGAAATGCCTTTGAGACACTTTGATCTGCCAATATAGCCATCAATTATTCTATACCCTTTATTCTCTAAATGCATGCATTAAAGCATTCTCATGCACACCCTTGTAAATCCAGCTGTTTATTCCAAAACAGGTCCTCTTAATTAACCCCCATTTCCTTTCTTTTATGTTGGCAGCTGCTGATTCAGCTTTTCTTCTTTTGGGGAGAAGGTACTATATTTTGCTGTGTATAATGTGCACCCACATTTTGGGCCCAAACTTTCAGGGAAATGGAATTAGTACTACCCATGTATAATGTGCATCCTTATTTTTCCCTCACAAATTTGGGCAAAAAAGTGCGCATTATACATGGCAAAATACGGTATATGCAACTTTGGCTTTGAAATTGAAAATAATTCCATTTTTCTTTCTCTACAAAAATGGCCATGACATAAAAGATGTGTACTAATAAAGATTCTCTGATGACCTTGGAAAATGTATATGATATAATAAGAGAAAAAAGCATGATATAAAAGTATATAGACGATTAACTCAACTGTAATACTAATTGCTAACATGAAATGAGTACAACCATACCAGTCACTGACCTGAATGCTTTATCTATGGAATAGACTTTAATCTTCACTATGAAGTGAACACTTTCCCTGTTTTAGAGAAAAAGACACCGAGGCTTGGAAAGTTTAAGTGATTGGGTTCAGCCTGGCAGTGGCTCCAAAGCTTGTTCCCTTAGTGAGGACCATGCCTTTTAACAGTGATTATCCCCAGGGAGAGAGATTTGGGATGATTTCCCCCTTACACGTGTATGAAAAGAAACAAAACTAACCTACTAACTATGTGAATTAAATAAAAATAAAAATGGCGAAGTCACTCTTTTATTCATGGGTACAATGATTTGGGATAAATGTAGGTAATGTGTTATTAAACTTAGATTGCTCTGAGTCTCTGCTTCCTTATCTTTAAAATGAGGGGATTGAATCAAGAGATCTCAGAGGCACCATTCAGTTCTAATATTATTATTAGTTTTTGATTATGCTTCAGAGAAGGCATTTTCCTTTAACAATAAGTAGGTTCTAGTTCTCTAAATTTGCTCGAAGAGCTCTGTTAAGTACTAAAGGAAGAACCACAGAACTGAGTGTTAAATGAGTACAGTTGATGATTCATCCTGAATACCGGAGAAGAATAAAGACTACGTTTGTTAATAATGAATATTGAATACGTATTAACCAATATAAAATTACTACATAATTACTAAATTATAATTGTAAATGAAGAATAAGCACATTTTTCTGACTAATTCCTGAGTAAAAGACAGCAAGATGCATTGGAAATTAAGGAGGGCCAGGTCTTTTTCTGACTGGGGCTTAGTTTGAACATGTCTGGAATGTGGGAGTAAGAATCCTTTTGAAACAACATGGAGAGTGGGTGTTTCCAGCTGAGAGGAGCATTTGATCTTTTCTTGGAAAATAAGTACCTGCACTACAAAGGAAGGTTGATCATCCCCACAGAAGGACCAGTTCCTCAATAGGAAACATGTGGCACCAACTATAAAGAATGGACAGAACCATCTGTAATGCTATCAGTACTAAGATATCTGGGAAGCATGAAGAATTTTTATTTCTGGCCACTGAAAATTACATTTATTTCTTATTTCTATTTCTGAGAGTAAAGTAGTCTTTATTTAGAACTCTTTCATGCCCACTGTTGTATTTTCCTTTTCTTTTTTTTTTTATATTAAAGTTTATTGGGGTGACAATAGTTAGTAAAGTTACATAGATTTCAGGTGTACAGTTCTGTAATACATCATCTATAGCTCACATTGTGTGTTCACCACCCAGAGTCAGTGCTCCTTACCTCTCCATATATTTGATCCCACCCCCCTCCCTGTTGTATTTTTCAACACAGGGAAATATAATTATTGAGCACATAATAGGTGTTCAATAAATATTAGCATGATAAAGAAATCATATTAGTATTTAAACTTTAATTAGAAGTATAGTTCCTTTTAAGGTAAAGCTTAGGAACAGTAAGTACCCTTTCCTTGATTAATATGTAGAATTCTATCTTCTATAGAACCTAGAATCTTCATGTAAACCATCAATTTAAAAACTTTCCATATCACATGGGTCAAAGATTCAAGTACAAAAAACGAAATCCTTTTTATACTAGAAGAAGACATGGAAGAATTTCTTTATAATCTTAAAGTGGGGAAGACCTTTGTATTATGACTAAAAGTCCAGAAATCATTAAGGAAAACTGATAACATTATATAAAGTTAATAATATAATAATTAAAAACTTCAGTCTGACAAAACCAAACCACAACAAAAAACATACGCTCATAATAAAAACATGAAAGATTAACAACAAACAGATAAACAAAGTTTTGCAGTTCATATTAACTAAAAAGCTAATTTACCAATGTATAAAGAGTTCCTATCAACCAATAAGAAAAGGACCAACAGTCCAATAGAACAAAAGACAAAGAAAATAAAATGAAAATTCACAGAAAAAGCAATACATTCTTAATCCTAAGAAAAGATGTTTAACTTAATTCATAATTTAAGAAATGTAAGATATAACTATTCTAAGCATAAGCTTCAAGGCCCCTCACTTACACAGGCCCCTTTTGAGGCCCTAGGAACAGTTCTAACAATTTTTCATCATGTTATGTTGTTTTATGAAAACTTTGTAAAATAAGATATTTTGATCATGATTGGTTAAGACCATTACTCTCTTTCCACTCAAATTCCTCTCCATCACTTTCCCCTGTGAAGTGTGGCCCCCTTGGAATGACAGGAACTATTGGGACCAGGCTAAAGGGAAGTTGACTTAGAGATACATTTTGTTTGGATTTAATAGGATCTATTTATGTGGTATGCAGTCACTTTCATTACAGCTAGGTGTCCTGGTGTAGGAATGTTTTCCAGAAATACTCCTACCACCTACTTTGCCAACACCTGCCATTCTGACTAGGAGTTGCAGGGCCAGAGGTCATATGGAGATATGAACACATCTTATGTCAGAATTATGTAGGTAGTGGAAAAGAAACAAGGCTTGAAATATATCGAGCTAGAAGCCAACCTGTAAAAAATTATTTTAATCATCAGATATGTAAAATTATAAGCAGAATGTTTAATTTTTAACAGATACCTGGTCAAAATGGATATTCTCACCTGTGAGGATATACTTGAAAATGTAGCAATTATAAATGCACCGTGTATTTATAATCTTTTAAAAAATGGAGATCATGTGAAATAGAATTTATCAGAATTTCTGCACTGAGGGCAAAAACTTGTATCAGCCCTACAAATAGCAAGCATGTTTGTGTGAAATTGAATGCTTTATGCATCCTACCTTTTAGATGGGCATGTAAACTGGTACTGAACAGACTGACAACTGAGCCTGCTGGGCCCTCATCCAGAGATGACATCTGGCAGGGATACTCCACCATGGTACATCAGCTGGAACTGATCACTCAGTGTCTCTGCCATTGGTAGTTAAATGTTTTGAATAGTTCTGAGCAGGTTACCAACACAGGGCGGCTATGTTCTGTTCTCACTAAAGTCACAGAGGTTTGAGATGGAGACGGGCACTTCACCAAGAGCAGAGCAGCCAGATGTACTTTGTCCAAGTGACAGTGACATAGCCTGAAGCAAAAATTCAACCTAAATAGGCATGAGGCCTATTAGCTGAGCCAATCAGATTGCTTCTGTGGGGAAAATGAACTGAAAATATGAAAGGGACTTAGGAGTTGGTAATAGGAGCAGAAGACAAAACAGACGAGTTGTTAATGGCAGATGTCTAAGGCAGCTTCTTGGGCTGCGACTGCTCATGGGTGACAAGGTGACAAGCTGGTCCCTAGAGTTCCCTTTATTCTGAATGACCTTCAGTTGTAGCCTTCTTGTTCATTCTGTGATGTTACATGAGGCCTAGCTTCATGGCTTGGATTTCTGCCCTGAATATTTCTACAATTGTTATTCCCATTGACTGAGGTAATATGAGTGATTCCCTGCATCTAAAGGAGCTTAAGGAAAACACCTCTAAGAAGCAGTTAGTTTGTAGATATCAAGAGCTTTATAATTATTCATACTGGTGATTGAATAATTTCTCTCTGGACTCCAGTCTAAGACAACAATCCCAAAGTCAGGAAAGTCATGTACACAAAGAAGGTAATATCAATTTCACTTCAATGCAAGAAATTAGAAATATGTGTCCAAATGTAGACGAATGATAAAAAAAAGAAGAAAAAACTGAAGTTACCTCAATTAGATTAAATATTCAAAATTATATATATGAAAAGTTTTGTATTAACAGTGACATTGTTACATTATAATCTCAATTGACATAAAGCAAGAAATAGATATTCATGTGAAAAATATTCATAGAAAGAAACATGTCAAATTATGCAAAAATATGAATAGTGGTTATCTTTGTGTGATTTTTTCCCCCTATAGTTAAAATTTTTAATGAAATGTGCATGTGTTGTTTTTATAATAGGAAAGTGCTTTTAACAATAAAAGCAGGATATAACATGGCTTTTAGACAACAATTAATCATCCTTAAGTGATATTATTAGAAAAGAGGGAGGAGTGAAGGCTTCAGTGTGAGTAGAAAACTAAAAGAAAAAGATCATGGAGACTTGAAAGATTCAGTCTCTATCATATTCCTGGAGGATGGGACTCTGCTTTTCCAGAAGGTACAGGATAGTTTTGTCCTTTTGTGGCTAGGACAAAGATCTTTTGGGGTAGCTGAGCATACCACCCCTCTGATAAATCTAAGCCCTTGAATGGCTGAGAAGGGCCAAGACACGCAGCTTATTAAACAAACTTTGTGCCAGACGCCAGTTCCAAATGGCCAGACTTGTAGTTTTTCCATGTGGGTCAGAAATATATGCCCACGATGCAGCGTTGTAGCAAGATTAGAAGTAGAGCAGGTTATGGAAACTATTTCAATTGTTTTCTATGAATTTTATGTACTCTTCAAACATGCTACTAAAGAGAGCCCCTCAGCTGCTGAGCAAGTAGTTGTAGCTTATAAAATGTCAGAATGGGCCCAAAGCTCAGTGTTGTGACCTACTTTAAAAATAAAGTATCTTGAAATAATGTAAAAAGAAGAAAAAATAGTGGCAGGGAGAGATTGAGTACTTAATTAAATAATTAAATATACACTTATTGAGCCTTTACTATGTGCCAGGAACTACTCTGAGCCTTAGAAATGAAAGGTGCACACATTCTATAATGTGGGTTACAAGGAGGGGAGAGGGGGACGAAATAAATAAAAATAATAAGTTGTATAGCATGTTAGACAGCTATGAGGAAATAAAACAGTGGAAAGAGCTAAGGGGAGTCAGTTGTCAGGTTCTTAGAGTTTAAATAAGGTGGTTAGGCACAAGGGTATTTGAGCAAAGATGTGAGGAAGATGAGGAACAGAGATGGAGAAAAGCATTGCAGGCAAAGGTAATTGCAAATGCAATTTGTCTTGTTGCAAGCACATCAAGGATGTCAGCGTGACTAGGAACAGAGTAAGCATGGGTAGTAGTGAGGGAGGAGACGTAATGGGGGAATGCCAGGTCACATGTAATCTTGAAGGCCACTATCAGGAGAATGATGGGAACAAGTGAGTCACCAAATGCTGATTAGCTGTGGAAGTTGATAAAGACACACATAGAGATCAGTCCAAGATCTTTAGCCCAAGTGACTAGGTATAGGCTGTGTCATCAGCAGAGACAGAATACACGAGAAGGGACAGATTTGGCCCAGTCTGACATGAGAGGAGAGCAAGGGAAGAAACCATGAGTTTGCATAGAAGGTAGTATTTTTGTTTTGTTTTTTTTTGAGGTGCCAGAGGGGCCTCAGAAGTTACAGCTGGTACCTCTGAAAACAGGTGAGGAGGGAGATGTAACTGGTGAATTCCCAGCAGAGAGAGGAGTGCTCAAGTTATCGGAGTATGTGATCAATAGTAAGTGCTGATAAATGGTTGTTACATCAACCTAGTGAAATGGCACAGGAAATATGTTGTTTAGGTTCTTTCCTCATGCAAAGAACAGATAAGCGACCTCAGATATTGAGGCTACTATTGTGAAGCTGCACGGGAAGCTAGGAGACATTCTTAGACAGCAACAGAACTCACGGAGCCTGATAGCTCATCGAGATGCAGTGCATCTTGTGACCAGGCTGTATGTTCATCTGCCCAGCACCGGCATCCTTGTAGCCACTGGACTGCTGTCTGTCCTGCTTCTACTGATCCAACATAGTATCTCTCACACTCCGACCCCCTCTCTCACTTTCTGTCCGTATTCCTCGGGAGAAATTATCTCATTTATTTGGTTAGTTATCACCCTTCATAGAGAACATGTAGTCCGAGTTCTTGAGCCTGGGTCATGCCAAGGCCAACCTACAGATGCCAGCTTTGGGTCAGGTGCCTGCCCCTTGTCCAGTCAGTTGTGGCCAAGCAATACATAGTACCAGGCATGGAAAGAGTGTTAGGGAGTCATCAGATGCGGGTTGTACCATGGCAGGTACTCTGAGGCATTCCAGGGGTAGCAAAACGAGAAAAATAAGGTCAGACAGAAGAGGAGAGAGTCTTAAGGAGACAATGTTCACAAGGATCAAATGCAGCAGACAGATGTCATAATGAGTAGTATTACTAGTAAGAGCAGCAGTCATGTTTTGAGTGCTTACCATGCATCAGATGTCTAAATGCTGTACATAATTATCCCCCTTAATTTCTACAATCGTCTTGTCACATAGGTATTCTAATGCCATTTTGAAGAAAGCAAGGTTGAAATAAATTAAGTAAGTTGCCCACCACATCAGGTGAGTAGTGGAGCCGAAATTCAAAGCAAAGTCTGTCAATATCCAGAAATCAACTTATTGATTTATGCTCTAACATTATTTATTGATTGTATATTTGATACCATGCTTTGTCCTAGGCACTCACGTGGTGCTTACATTCATGAAAGGAAGACAGGCCATAAAGAGGTAAACAAATAAACAACAGAATTTAAAATAGCAAAAAAGGCCACAGGAAATACAACAGGATAATAGACTGTGAATTGATTGAAGATGGATGGGGGGCACTATTCTAGATAGGATGGGCAAAGGAAGCCTCCCTAAGGAGGTGACATTTCAGGTAGGACTTGAGTGATGACGAGAAGGAACCCGCCATACAAAGATCTGGGGGAAACACTCCAGGCAGAAGGTACAGCAAATGCAAGAGCCAGGCAGGAATAACTGGTGTTCAAAGAAACAAAATAAGGCAGGAGGGACAGGGGAGAAGGCAAGAGCTTAGAAAGGTAGGCAGGAGTCAGCTCAAGTAGGTCTTTAAAAAGTCTGGATTCTAGTCTAATCACAAAGGAAAATCACTGGAGGGATTTAATCAAGGAAGTAATGCAACATGGTTTAAGTTTTAAAAAAACTAGTTTGGTACTGTGACTTTAGGTTTTCAGTCTGAGCAATGAGGTGAAGCCATTTACTGAAATGGAAAGGGTAGGGAGGGTCAGGGTTAGGAAAGGGTTAGGGTGGGGAGAATCAAGAGGTTTGTACAAGTTTACTTTGAAAGATCCATTATACATCCAAATGGAGATATTATGGGCATCAATCAACATATGTAAGTCTGCAGCTCAGGGGAAAGGTCAGGGCTAGTGTGGCAGAGACTGCTAAATCCCTACATGATATCCATTCTCTTCTTCTTTCTTAGTAAGAGAATCCTAATATTTAGCTAGGTATAGTGCTATCTGAAATAAAGACTACATTTCCCAGCCTTCCTTGTAGCTAGGTGTAGTTATATAACTAAGTTCTGGACAATGAGATGTAAGTAGAAGTTTTGGGAAGAAACTGGAAAGACTCCTTAAGGGGAACGGATTCAGTTGAAAAATGACCCCTTTTCTTCACCCTCTTTTCTCCTATCTGCAGTCTGGAATGTGCATGATATTTTTGGAGCTGCAGTAACCATCCTGAAATAACGAGGTGGCCTTGAGGATGGAAGCCAAGGGCTAGGATAATAAAACAGGTAAAGAGAAGTTCCCTGGATCTCTGATGACTAGCAACCACATGTCTTAGGTTGCTCTCCTTCATGTTTCTCATGTGTTAAATAAAAACAAGCTTTTATTTTGTTTAAGCCACTATTACCTGGGTTTTTTTAAAAAAATATATGCTAAACTAATCCTTATAACTGGAGATATATACGAGGTATGATCAAACAATACAGTGAATATTTAAATTTTAAAAATTTATTACAGTAAAAGATACACTGCCATTAACCCCCTCAAAATACTCCTCCTTGCTTTGCTTCAAACACACGAATCCCATCATTCTTGCCACTTTCTGAAGCAGTTCTGGAAGTTCTCTTTCATGAGTGTCTTTAGTTGCACTGTTGTGGCTGCTTCGATGTTCTGAATCATTTTGACTTCGGGGAAGAACCAGAAATCTCACGGTGCCAGGTCCTGTGAATAAGGTGGATGAGGACACACTATCGTGTTTTTATTTGACAGAAATTGCTATACATCAGAAGTGATGTGTGACATAGAGCATTGTTATGATGTAGGATGAATTATGGCACACTTTAAAACACACCTTCTCTCACCCATACCTCACACCTGACTGACTGCACCAAAAAAGTTGAAACTTGTCACACACTGTTACTAAGGTTTGAGATGCTGTTTCCCATATTGAAGATCCCTGCCTTTCCATTGGATGGCACTCAGCAGCAGCATTCATCATATTTTGTGATCACAATGGAAAGGCTCCATGTCACACATTGCTTCTGGCATATGGCAATTTCTGTCATATAAAAACATTACAGTGTGTCCTCATCCACCTTATTCACCAGACCTGGCACTGTGCGACTTCTGGCTCTTCCCCAAAGTCAAAATGACCATGAAAGATAAATGTTTTGAATCGATTCAGGACATCGAGGTAGCCATGACAGGGCAACTAATGACACTCACAAAAGAGGACTTCCAGAACTGCTTCAGAAAGTGGTCAGGATGATGGGATAAGTGTGTTCGAAGAGAGGGGGAGTATTTTGAGGGTGATTAATGGCAATGTGTCTTTTACTATGGTAATTTTTAAAATTTAAACATTTACATATTGTTTGATCACACCTCATAGATTTGAGAGTCAATACCATATTGGTGGTATTTAAAACAATGGGATTGGTGAGATTACCCAGTAGTGATGAGAAAGCTTGAGATCAATCTTGGAGTCAATCAATATTTATAAGTCAGCCATAAAAGGTGGGACCAGAAAAAAGGCTGAAGAGGAATAGTGAAATAAGGGGGAAACCAGGAGAGTGTGGTGTCGACAGAGGCTAAGAGGCTAAAAGTAGAAATTATTTCTGGAAGGAGGAGTGACCTATGTCAAATACGACTGGGAGGTGAAGATGAAGATAGAGAATTGACTGTTAGATTTAGCAAAAGGGAAGTCATTAATTACCTCGGTAAGAGTCATTTCAGTAGAGTGATGAAGACAAGCACCACTGAAGCAAATTGAAGATAATTGGAGGTGAGAAAGGGGAGAAGGCAAGTATACCTATGTCTTTGGAGGTGTTTTACTATGGAGAGGAGCAGAAAGGAGGGAAAGGGGTTAAGGAAGAGTTTAAGACGAGACATATGAAGGCAGGTTTGCACACTGATGGGAGTGAGCCATTAAATGGGAGAAAGTGATAATGCAGAAAAAGGTGAATAATTGCAGAAGTCCTTGGGAAGGAAGACGAAATAGAGTCCAGAGTATACCAGTTGGTTGCCTCTGACAGACATTGACCTGTGGGAGAGCAGTTCCAGGAAAATGGACTGGGCAAAATCCAATTGTGTGAGGTTCAGGTCTGACTATGGAGCTAAAATGACACAAGTGAAATGACATTAGTGGTTGCCTCTGGGTAATACAGGATTTGGGATAGTTTTTTTGGTTCTGTGCTTCTTCATGCATTCCTGTGACTTGCAAATTTTCTAGGAGTACTTACTAGTGTCATAATCAGAAAAAAATGAAAATAGTGAAAGATAAGTGGAGTCAGAAAGTGTGTTCATTTCTATGTGTCTTAGAAAGAGGCCCACCCCTGGGAATAGAGGAAGTGCAAGCTGCAAGGACAGCTAGACACAGAAGTATCTAGCTTCTGCAGAAAGGCATTTTTCATGACAAAGCCGTTTCTCTCAGCGCCCCTCTGAGAGAAACTCTCAGTTAGTAATTCTGTTGGGAGTTACTAACCTGATGTCCTATCTCACAGGCAAAACACAATGGCTACAGTCATTGCAGTTTTTAGCACTGTGGCTTGCACAGGCCCTCAGTGCTCAACAGGCGGGCAGAAGATAGGAATGTAATGTCACCAGCAGGTGAGGTTTGAGAGACTAGGAAGATAGGCAGTTAGCACTAGAAATGTTGACCAGCAGGCAGCCACCCAACTTGAGTTCAAGAGCAGAACTGGTGGGGTTGGAGGGGGGCTTGGAAGAACAAAGCTAAGTCCCAGGTGCTCCATTTAGCTGAGGCCTCATGTCTGTGAGGAGCCTCTGAGCCTGTTCTTGCCAAGTGAAGTTTCATATACATCACAGAGATACACTAAAACGGATAAAGGAAGACAATTCTCATGATACAGCTTGGAACAAGCCTCCCATTACTAGACCATTCATCTGTCATGCATTATGAATTAAGATATTTGTAATCTCACAATTACCAAATGAGCAGCATAATTACATGGCATTGTGGTTTTGTTTCTTTTAAAAGCACTAAGTTTTTAAATGGAGATATTTGAAATATACCACATTTAAAATGAATGCTGTTTTGGTATTTATTTTCTTAAATTAATAGACTTTACTTTTTAGAACAGTTTTAGATTTACAGAAAAACTGAGCAAGTAACATAGTTCCTATATTCTCCCCTCCCCCACTCCCACATACATTTTTCTCCTATTATTAACATATGTGTGTGTGTGTTAGTGTAGTATATTTGTTACAATTGAACAAATATTGATACATGAGTATTAACTAAAGTCTGTAATTTACGTTAAGATTCACTCTTTGTGTTGTATACATCTATGGGTTTTGACAAATACAGATGATTTTATACCCACCATTACAGTTTCAACTAGTTTTGTTGCTCTAAAAATCCACTGTGTTTTACCTATTTATCCCTCAACCCTTGCCCTGGACACTTGGCAACCACTGATTTTTTTACTGTATCCATAGTTTTGCCTTTTCCAGAATGCATTTACAGTTGACCCTAGACTAACACAGGTTTGAACTGTGCAGGTCCACTTTTGGGGGGATTTCGTGTGTAAGTGGATCTGTGCAGTTCAAACCATGTTGCTTAAAGGTCAATTGTATTTTTGATTCAATTGGGAATCTGTAGATGTACAGGACTGATTGTAGTTATACGCAGATTTTCGACTGTGCAGGAGTCTGCAGCCCTAACCCCAATGTTGTTCAAGGATCAACTGTAGTTGAAATCATACAGTACATAGCCTTTCCAGACTTCTTTCACTTAGTAATATGCATTTAAGGTTCCTCCATGTCTTTTCATGGCTTGATGGATCATTTCTTCTTTCCTTTTTTTGGCATAACAGCTTTCATTCATAAATTATAAGTAAATGGTGTCTATATAATATATAGAAACCTGCATTTCACCTATACACTATGAAACCTATACACTATGAAAAGCTGTTTATATTGTTAATATTTTAAAAATCACAATATTAATCCAGCACCTGTCCATAGGGACAGCTGTTTTCACACTCACTTCCTTCCCTGAAGCCTTTCATAATATGCCCTCTTCCTTTCTTCTTCCTGAGCCTGCCTCTTTCTCATCTGGATTCTCCTGTCTCTCCACCTCTCATGCAGCTCCTCGCTAGGAACCACGAGGTTCCTCTACATCCTGGCAGTAATGCATGATGGTTGTTTTTTCTTCTTCTCAATTTTATTAAGAAATATTGTCATACATCACTGTATAAGTTTCAGGTATACAGCATGATGGTTTGATTTATGTAAAGTGAAAAGATTACCACAATACGTTCATCTAACATCCATCTTTTCATAGAAAAGAAAAGAAAGGCAAAAAAGAAAAAAGGAATCATTTTTTTTTTATCACTAAATAAGATTCCACTGTCTGGCTGTACCACAATTTATTTATCCATTCATCTAATGAAGAACACCTTGGTTGCTTCCAAGTTTTGGCAATTATGAACAAAGCTGCTACAAACATCTATGTGTAGGATTTTGTGTGGACATAAGTTTTCAACTCATTTGGGTAAAGTCAAGGAGTGTGCATGCTGGATCATATGTTTAGTTTTGTAAGAAACCACCAAACTGTCTTCCAAACTAGCTGTACTATTGCACATTCCTACCAGCAATGAAGGAGAGTTTCTTTCGCTCCACATCCTTACCAGCATTTGGTGTTGCCAGTGTTTTGGATATTAGCCATTCTAATATGTACATAGTGATATATCTTGTTTTAATTTGCAATTTCCGAATGACATATGTTAAGCAGCTTTTTATATGAGTGTTAACCATCTCTATATCTTCTTTGGTGAGGTGTCTGTTTAGATCTTTTACCCACTTTTTAATTGGGATGTTTGTTTTCTTATTTTGAGTTTTAAAAGTTAAATTTTGTATATTTTAGATACAAGTCCTCTATCAGATAAATGTGTATTTGTTTTGCAAATATTTTCTGTTGGTCTGTCGTGTTTTTTCATTCTTTTAATATGTATTTAATGTACCTATTAAGAACATCAAAAATTACGAGTGGCTAAGGCCTCTCTTGACTTCTGGGGAAGTAGCGATGAAGTAGGTTATCCACATGAGAATTTCTGGACCTGTTTGGTCATGAGGCGTGTGGGGCTCTTAGACCAGTAGTTATTGGGGAGCAAGTAAGAATAAAAAAAAGGAATATCTCCCTACCATATGCCAAGTACAAGGCATTTTACATTCATTATTTCACCACTACTTTATGAAGTAGCTCAGGTCATTCAGATGAGAAGAAACTCATCAAATCTATCAAGGATTAAACAAGTTAAGCCAGCTGTCCAGAATCTCACATCTATTACATGGAGGAATTGGGACTCAACTTCACAACACCACAGGGCCAGATGGAAGGGTAACCTGCCTCAGGGAAGGGCTCACGAAGGATGGACGACAGAGCAAACCACTGCACTCAGAGAGTGCTGCAGCTGAAGCTCACCCTGGGCCAGTATGGAGATCTAAGGCCCTCCATCTCATGGGCGTGAAGGGGACTGCTTACATTTAGATGGATCCAGAGAGTCTGTTTGATTTGAAGCAGGATCTCAATGACAGCCGGGATATAGGGAATGGGCTCTAATCCAGGAGGGAGAAGAAATGCGAAAACAAACAGAGAATTAAGGCTCCTGGCTGAACAGGCTGGGGCCCAGCATAAGGCCGCCAACAGAGCCAGGGGGCTGGAGCCCAAATGAGGACAATCCAGGCACACAGCTGTGTGCAGTGATGGCATTCCAGACAATCTATAGTATAAGGCTGAGGGTGGCCAGGTCATCACAGGATCCTAGCTTGGGAGAACAAGGCCAATCCTGTGGGATGGAGTAAGAAAGCTCCAAGGAAGGCAGAAACCCCAACCGAAGTTCAAACTGTAGGCCAGGACTGGGAGAAGAAAGTTTAGAGAGCCCAATTATAAGAAGTGAGGACCTCAGGGCTATTTGATGTTATATGTTATATGTTAATAGTATATAAGAATCTAACACCTCCCCAAAAGTAATAGATGCTACTAGTACGTCTTGATTTCAGCAAGGTGTAAATTATAATCCTTACAATACACTCATTCAGCTAAAAAAATAAGGTCTAAACCAGTAGTTCCCAAACCTGACTACACAAAATGAAACTGGGAGTTTTAAAAAACACAGATTTCTGGGCCAAACCTCTTGAACTTCTGATCCAATGGGAAACATAGGAAGGCTCCAAGGGCTCCCCAACGGGAGCTTATGGCTTAGAATCCTTTGTGCAGCCACAGAGATTGTGAGCAGATTGAGGTTTACCCAGAGATGACCTTATTGCTACTGTCCCAGGCCCTCCCTCCCCAGTGCCTATGGGAAAGAGATTTCCAGTTTACATTGAACACAGTGATCCCACAATGGGGAGGTACTGGCCTACAGAGGTGGATTTCAGAGCCAAGGGTGGGCCACTGCTATACAGCCTGATGCGGGAGTGGACTCTGGTCACAGCAGGTCCCTCGGCTGGAAGTAGTAAGCTCTAGTTATGAAGCTGGGTGTCTCACAGCGCCCCAGGGGCTATGACATTTCTCAGGGGAGTTTTATATCCACTCATATCTTACCTAAAAAGCATTAGGAGAAAACTGAATATGCTCCTGTGGTAAACAGAATAATGTCCTCCAAACCCCAATGATGTCCATGTCCTAGTTCCTGAAACTGAATATGGCAAAAATAAATGTTTTTATCAACTGACCTTGATGCGGGAAGATTATTCTGGATTAGCCGGGTAGGCCCAATGTAATCACAAGGGTCCTTAAAAATGGGAGAGGGCTGTAGGAGAGAGAGCCAGAGAGATAACAGCGTGAGGTCTCCACATTGCTAGAGAAATGGGGTCATCAGCCAAAGAACGTATGTGGGTGGCCTCTAGAAGCTTGAACAGGCAAAACAATGGACTCTCCCCTAGAGCCTCCAGAAGTAACAAAGCCCTCCTGACACCTTGATTTTAGTCCAGTGAAACCTGCGTTAGATTTCTGACTTCCTGTATGATACTGAGTTTGTGTTGTGTTAAACCACTAAATTTATGGTAACTTTTTTTACAGCAGGAATAGGAAACTAACACAACACCCATGACCAAGTTCTTAAAATTCATTTTTCCTTTAGAATGCCAGAAAAGGAAAACTAGAACTTAAAATCTGACAGACTGTCACTTCTTTGCAAAGCCCCACAAGCCATCTTTAATATGTATTTTACTTTTCTTCTCTTTGAAGAGACAAAGATGATTCTGTATCTAAGATAACCAGGTTCATTTATTGGGCCAAGTTTTTACCATAGTATTATAGGATTGATGTAAGAGCCAGGATCTATATTTTAAAAATCTCCCAAGGTGCCTCTAGTATGCAGTCAGGTTTGCAAACCACTGGTCTAAAATTTAAATTCTAAACCATATAATTACTAGTGGCTGCATGCCCAAAGAATGAGTACAGTGGATTATTAGTAACTTGGGATGACATACCAAATGTGGTGTCCACAGAGACGGCCTGGTGATGTAACATTTCATCAGTGACCTGAATAATTGAATGGTGAGCATGCTCATTAAATGTGAATGTGGTACCAAAATGGAAAACAGGTGGAGAAGGGCATTTTAATTAATTAATGAGGTTTGTTAGTATGGAGAGCATATTGATTCAAAAGACAGGTGACAGCAGGGTGAGGAAGTGCTGGAGGAGTTGCTGGGAACTGAATGAAGTTCCAGTGAAGGCAAATGCAGATGAATACACATTCTGTAGAAAGGAAGGAAATAAGCACAATAACAGGCGGAGTGGGGGAAGACTTTGTAAAATTAGAAAAGGATCCTGAGGTAAGGCTGATCACAGAGCTGGGCGGGTGCTGGAGGCTGCTGGAGGATGCGGGAAGGCCACTTGGTCTGGGCCCCACATTCACATAAGCCCGGAAATTTAGAATGTTGACATAATTTTGGTATCTGATAAAGATGTTCATTTGTTAATGTAAGCATGTAAAGCTCACCAGTTTTACGACCCCCTTTTTATAACTTTTCCCTTTTTAATACATTGGGACCTGCACCCCTACCCCCCAAAATGAGAGTGGCCTTGAGGTCTCAGCTTCAAAGGTGCTGACTAGAGATCACGGTGAATCACAGGATCAGTACTGCAGTTTATGAAGCAAACCTAAGTGCGCAGCCATAGAGTATTTTTGGAAGATTCACAAGGAGCAGTGAGAGTCTCTAGCAAGCAAGGCTGGTGGAATTAGTATCCAGAGAGGAAAGGAGATTTACTTTGTTTTTTCCTAGAGAAAGTATTAATAGGTACTTTTTTGTTTTTCTCATTTTCTCCCAGAGTTATATATGCACATAATCTAAAATGTCAAATAGTTCTGCAAAGCTTGCTATGAGAAACAGCAGTCCCTTAGCTCCTCCTTACAATTTTCCACATTTACCTCGTTCAGATGGTTCTTTTGGTGTGTACTTCTAGGTCTCTAAATTAACATGCTTGAAATCCTACTCCTTGCTTTTTCAGTGTTAGCCATTATCTGATTTTTCCACACAATGGAAGGTAAGGATTTAGTGTCTTTCTTCCTCCTGCCTCCACCATACAATCTCATCCTTCTCCATTCCCCACACTTTCAATACAGTTATGCTGTAATCTTGGGTAGGTGAATATTCAGTGTTTGCATTTTTGTGACTATAAAACATTATTCACAGCTGAACTACAGTAAATTATGATAACTCTTCCTTTCCTGAACACCTTTTTGTTGTCCCTGGAGCTAATAATTGTTTGGTTTTTGTTTGCTTCATTTTCTACATAATTATGTTTTCCATTTGTCTATGTCTGCTCTCAAGACATTCAGAATCTTCGGACATTCTAATGACTTCACCAATTTCCCAAACAACCTCTCCCAAAGCCTAACATGCAGCAACCTGGACCTGGGCACATCCCGGGATTCTCTGCTTCCCTCGTGGGTGAAGTCGGTATCCTCTTTCTTGATTTGCCCCATGTTTTGACAAGTGTTCTGAGGACTTTCTGAGGCAGGGAAATAGGATATAAATATTTGAGACCTTGCATGTCTGAAAATGTTCTTAATCTACCCTGACTCTTGAAACAATAAAAATAGTATGGGCTGGGTATAGAATTATAAATTGGAAATGCAGTAATTTTCCTTGAGAAATTTGAAAGCTATTGCCATCTGGCCTCCGGGGTTGCTGTTGAGAATTCTGAAACCATTCTCATTCATCATCCTTTTTTATAGGATCTTTGATATAGGACCTATTTTCTCCCGTTTTTTGGAAGCTTGTAGCATTTTTGCTTTGTCCTTATTGTTCTGAGATTTCATGCTGGCATGCCATGGTGTGGTGTGTTTTCAATCCTTGTGCAGGCATTTGATGGCTCTTTCATTTCAGAAATGCATGTTCCTCTGTTGTGGGAAATATTTTGAATTATATCTTTAATGACTTACTCTCTTCTGAGTTCTCCATTCTCTTTTTAAAAAATCCTATTTTCACATACTAAATCTCCTGTCTGGACTCGTTATTTTTCTTATCTTTCCTTTCATTGGTCCATTTCACTCTAATTTCAGGGTGATTTACTCATCTTTATTTTCTGAACTTTTTATTGAATTTTTATTTTTAGTATCATTTTTCTAATTTCCAAGAGGTCTTATTTAGTCCTTGAATGCTCCTTTTTCTCATTTGATGGTGACATATTAATCAAAGGGTATTTGACATTTTCTTCAACCTGTATGGTCTCTCCTTCAAGTTGCTTCTTTCTATTCATTTTGGTCTTTATTTCATGTGAGAGACTTTCTTCATGTCTGATAAACCTTGTTTGTCTGTTCCTATTTAAGAATGGGGCTAAAAAGCTGAGTGCAAGGTCTGAACCTGTAGGGGTTCATTGACCAGAGACTTTACTATATGTTCTGGGGCTGTTTGGTTAGAGGATCCCCACATTAGTACCTTTCAGTGTTTCCTCTTGGGAAGACCAAATTTCCCAGAGGGACTCTTCCAGACTCATGCCAGAAGGATATAATTCTTGCTGTGGGTATTGTGGGAGCCTAGTGGAGAAAAAGCTCTGAGTCTCCATCTATTCACTTAACTCTTCTGGTGTTGGTACTGCACCTCAACTCTGCCTGGTGCCCTCCGATCCACAGACCTTCTGTTTTAGTCTCTCTGTGGTGGGGAAAGGGGCATTGGCCTGACTGTGCAGAGACGGGAGAAGATCTGGGAGTCTAATTGCTTCCTAAATAGACTTTGAACCATTCCTTCTGGTTTTAGCATGCCCCCACCTCATTTCCAGAGGTAGTCCTGTGCCTTTGGGGAATTCTAGGTGGTTTCTTGAATTTCCCCATTGCTAGCGTAGGATTCAGTTTTCTTTTGTCTGTTATGTCACTGGGGACATTTCCTACTTTCTAGCTTTCAAAATTTTGTTGCTATGAGTACTTAAATTTTTTTCTGTCTCTTTCCTTTAAAAAAAATTAATTTACCATCATTTTAGTGAGGTTTCTGAGAAGAAAAACAGGAAATATGTGTGCGTTGAATACTCCATCTTTACCTAGAGATTTACTTCTCACTCTACCTTATTCTACTGTTTTTAATCAATATTTGTTTACTAATTATTATTCATTGTTTTGTTTTCCAAGTTGTGATAATCCAATTGCCTTTTTCAAAGCAGCTATAAAGGTATAGCATGTAGGAACCATGAAATAATGATCAGTCTTTTTAAGGCTTCGAGAGCTTTCCAAATGCTGTCCTCTGTAGTAGGGGCATGTACGTGCATGTGTATTTATCAAGAGACAGCTGCAGCCTACCTGGGGAAAGTCATATACCCACAAATGATGACACAAGACCAATAAATAGCAATACATCTGAAAGAAGGAAACAAAGTAGGTCAAAATGAGTTATCATAAGAAGTGTAACATTTCTCCAGGTGTTACCTCAGCCCAGAGAAGAATTTGGTTTAGTTGGCCACTCGTAATGAATTCTCTGAAACAGTCTCCACAGTTCTTGACTGACATCCTTCTAAGGGAGACATTTTTAACATACTCTCAAATGTATAAATTTATTTGCAAATTATACATGTTTGACTATATTAATATTATGTACAGTGTTAATACATATATAAGTGCAGATTTTTAAAAGATGCAATAGAAAATAAAATTAGAAGTCCTAATATTTTCCTTGAGTACCTCAGCAAATCATCTTGTACATCATGGAATTCTCAACCAGGATGAGTATTAGAACAACCAGGAAGGCTTTTTAAAATGACTTAGCCAGGTCCACCTGGGCATTCAGAATCAAAACTTCTGAGGGTGGTTCCCTGGCAAGGGAACTTTCTGAAAAAGTTTTGACAAAGTTTCCCTGCTGATTCCCATGTGCATCTTTGGTTAAGAAATATAGCCTTAACGATCTAAACACTAGATGCCTTAAAAAGCTATAAATAGTAGTCAAATGGCTACCCTGAATGCAAAGAGCAGTCAATTAATACTGGGAAATTTATAGCTTTATTAAATATCTGGATTATCACATATCTCAAGAAAACTTTGTCTCTTTCCCTCAACTCAATATTTTTCTTCCTAAGTATCTCTCCTTTCTCATCACTCTTTAGAATAACTTTGTTTTCTATTATAAACAATAGACATTCATTGTAGAAAATATAGATAAGCAAAAAAAAAAAAAGAAAGAGAAGAAAAACTCTATAATCTTATCATTCAAAGATAATGCTTAACATTTTTATTTATAGCCTTCCAGATATTTATGCCAACATATATTTAAAATGAGGATCATACTGTACATGCTGTTTTTAACCTGACTTTTTTTCACTCGGTAATTATATGTTTTCTATGACAGTAGAAATGGAAGCTCCAACAAAGCACGGAATAGTGGTGAGACAGCTGATCTCCAGCACAGAACAGGTAGTAATGTTAGACGCCCCATGAGTCCAGCTGAAGGGCTAGGTCCTCTGACTCATTCCCTCCTTTCCCCTTCTCATCCTCCCTTACTTTGTGCCTCCCACTATATGCTTTCTACATGCCCTTTCTCTTTTCTTTTACCTTCTACCCTCATCTCTCTTCACTAAAGCAACCAAGGCCTTTAGAACAGGGTTAATGTTGGACAGGATTAAACTTCCTGGTAATCTGACAAAGGATGCATAACCAGGGAGCTGGAGAGACAACTGCTCTCTTGTTTGCAAAAAGGATTTTCTGAGCAAGCCCAGGCAAGAGCCCTCTGTTCTTGATGACTACCTATTATTTCCTCTTGGGAGCCCAAATTAAAGTTGATTATTTGATTAGAACTAAGTTGTATCCAGAGGCAGCCTGGGCTGCCCAGGTTGTTAAAAAAGAGCCATTTCAGGGAAACTGCGTTTCTGGGATTGAAACAAAGGGAGATGGAACTACAGTTGACACAAGGCAAGGAGTGAGAAGGAGGCAGGAATGACAATCCAGAACAAACTTGCTGCAGTGCTTCCATCTGGGGAGTAATCATTTTCCTCACTGGCGTCATAAAACCAGTTGCGTAAAACCAGTTCCTCTTGCTTTAGGTGGCAAGAATCTTCTGAGTTCTGGTTACCCTCTCATGGCTCCTCAATCTGCTGTCAAAGAAATTTCCATCTGTAGTTATTAATCAACTGGCAGTGAGAAAAGTTTCTGAACTTCGAAAACTTCATTGCACTGATATGAAAGAAAATAAGCACTTTCCACTACAACAGAGCCAAAGTATGTTTTCTGGAGGCTATGGGAAATTACTCTTTTCATTAAATGCAAGTCATTGCTCTAATATTGACAATGAGAGGTGGCATTAACCAGCTCTCTAATAGCACTCTGCTATGGAAAGTTCTAGAAAATGACTAGAAACTGAATCACTCTTCACCCCACCCCCAATACCAATACCCACCTCCCAGCAGCAGCTTCTCAGTTATCAGTTAGAGTGGTGGTGAGGGTGGTAGCATGATTATGGTATGAAGATGCTTCAGGGGGACAACAATTAAGTGCTTCAAGAAGGTGTTAGTCAGAGTGGGTGTCATCTTACAGAAGCAGAGCCTGAGAAGCCAATGATAGCTGAAGAGAGAGAGCACCCCACACATACACACACACACACACACACACACACACACACACACACCCCTCCCTTTTCTCCATACAGCTACTTAATAAGCAGCAGTGAGCAAGTGTACAAGGTCAGAAAGGAGGTGAAAAATAGGGAAAAAATATTTTGACATAAATATTTGACAAAAATATATTATGACAAAGTAAGTATTTTGACAAAAATATTTTGACTAATTATGTGCAGAAAGGATCTCTTATAGGAAGAACATCTCTGGCCTATGCAACTAAAAACAAAAATTTTTTTTGGTCTTTGAGACAGACTGGAAAATTTTTATTCCCCCCAGGGAAACAAATCTTCACTCGTATTGGAATCTCAAGTTCTACCGTTAGTGACTTATTCCTTTGTATATTGCAGGCAACCTGGCATTTAAGAGGCCACCATCAAAATGCAAAATGCAGATACTGTATAGGAGGAGTCCAGCCAGTGATTCTAACTGGAATCAGAATCTTTGAGAAAACTTTTGAATTCAGACTCCTGATACACTCACACATACTCCATCTCCCCACCCCTATGATGACCATGGCCTTTAACTAATTGGTGGTTCTCCAGTTCTCTGGTATCTTAGTCAGCTTTGGCTGCTGTACCAAAACACCAAAGACTGAGTGACTTAAACAACATACATTCATATCTCACAGTTTGGAGGGTGGAAGTCCAAGATTAATGTGCCAGCAGATTCAGTTCCTGTTGAGGGCCCTTCCTGGTTTGTAGATGACCATCTTCTTGCTGTGTCCTCATATGGCTTTTCCTTGGTATTTGCACATGGGGAGAACAAGATCTGTCTTCCTCTTTTTGTCAAGATACTTATCCATCATGAGGGCCTCACACTCATGACCCCCTTGGAAAAGCCCCACCTCCAATACCAGCATATTGGGGTTAGGGCTACAACAAATGAATTTTGGGGGGACACAAACATTGAGGCCATAACATCTGGCTCCTGACAGGACCTTGGAATAGTTGACTCTAGTTCCTACTTTTGCAAGTTAGAAACTGATTTCCAGTGTGGACAATGGTTTGGCTGCCTTAATCAGAATTGACCCACTATATTTAAGAATAAAAGCAATAGAAAACTGGATATAGTTGTTTTTAAAATTTTTGACACTTCAAAAGGGAGTATATACAAGAGTCGAAAGTCACTTTCCTCCACTGAATCTAGGGTCCTCTCTTATATCCTGTCTCCTTTTCTCCCACTTTTTCTTCTCCTCTTCAAGAGGCAAACATATTATGAATGCAATTGTATTATACTTACTTAATCATTTGTACTTTCTTTACATAGCATAGATTTAATACTTTGCTTGGGTACTACTTATTTCAGTGTATTGGCCCTTTTTACTTGATCGGTAGTGGCTATGATAGGAAAAAAAGGTCCTTATCCCTATCTCATACACTTAAGAGTGAAGGAAACATGTGTCAGGTGCTGAGGGCCAAAGGACCACCTAGAGAGGATGAGAGGGCAGTAAGGGGTGAGTTGGGGAGTTGAGAAAACAAAACCAAAGACAAGACTTCCCTACTTCCCAATTTTGCAAAGAACAAGCTTCTATCATGCTGAAGTCAGTCCTGGTCAATAATCTACGGTGGAAATTGCAGCCAAAGATACCTCAAGTTGCTCTCTACTTATACGAGATCTCAGATTGCTCTTGTGTGAGGATGTACATGGAGCCCAGAGTCATTCGATTTTTACTTCCGGCTACATTCTATAGGGCTGGGACAATACAATGCGCTTCTCCTATCTGCTGGCCTCCTTTCCTCCACCCCAATATATATAGGTGAAATCAAATGGAGATTAACACCAAGGATTCCACAAAGAGTAAAGAAGCTACTTGTGTAGAGCATATAAAATATATTATATATGTTGGATTGAGGTTTGCAAAACAAGTTGTTTACTAGTGGGGACTCAAGCTAGGAATATGGCCGCACATGTGTGAGACTGATGAGAGTGAAGTGTATAACATGTTTATGTATGAAAACGAGCATAACAAAATTGAGTGATAAACACAATCACCAAAACAACTTCTGGTTATCACCTAAGAAGTAAACAAGTACAAGAAAAAGAGGATAAAAGCAGAACTCCAGAGCAATGCCACGAGTAGTCTGACTGGGCAGTTGGCTAAGACCCTCTGCACGGTGCAAGCCACAGTACTCTGGGACTCTCCGAAGTTCTTCCTTGCAAGACCAGCTTGCCTCAGACCCATCGTGGGCCCAGTCACCTCTGCCGGACCAGGAACCTTTTCCATCTTGATTGACTCTGGGACTTGGTTCGTTATTAAATTCTATTCTATTCTGTATAACCCTCTCATTGGCCTCTGGAGGGACATTGGTTCCCAAATAAAGCTGTGTTACTCACTCTATCTAAACCTGTGTGTCAGGATTTTGTTCCCTACTCGCGTCACGAGTACCACGCAGGGACATAGGGCCCTGCTGAGGGGTAATGTCCCCCTGGACTTTCAGGAAGAAACTGAAATGTGGCGACGAATCGTTCAGGCATTTGCGACACTACTACAGGGCTGTGTAGTCAGAGTATGTGGACAGAAGGAGGTGAAAGGCCATTTCAGTTCCTCTAAGTGTTTAGCAGTAGCTTGGAGGATTATGTTACTTTTATTTTGAAGTTTCAGCTGACCAAGCCCACTTCTCCCCTATGTGGGGATGCTGCCAAGAGCTATCCAATAGGCAGCCTGTTATACCTCCCAGCTCCCAGCAAGCCATTCTGTGCAGAAGGTGCAAGGCAGGATGAGCAATCTGCCTGGGCCACTCACTCCCCAGACTAACAAGGCTCTGTCTGCTGGTCTTAGACCATTGCCAGAGACCAGCATGTGACAGAACCACAACCTCTGGTCACTCTGTCAGCTGTCTGCATTTCCTCCTTTTTTTTTTTCCTGCCCCGACCTCAGAAACAATGACCGTTGAAGTTTCCACCATCTACAGATTCTGAGCCAAGATTAGCTTTGGTTAAGACGAACTTCTACATTCTCCGAAACAGTGATCAAAATGTTTTATTATATGAATAGAAACTTTTACTTTGTTTATAGCAAAAATGATGTTACCCAAGAATTACACAAGGAATTTCTTGATAAAGGGAGGAAATAAGCAAGTAGTTCAAAGCAGAGGCCCAAAAAGCGGCTTAGTTCTGCATTCAATTCCCTCTCTGATTTGTATGACCTCCCCCTCAAGGAAAAAAAAGAACAATAGGAACAGCAATATCAACAAATTGTGAAACTCATTACTTTTGTGTCCCTGTTCCACCCTAGCCACGCACATAATTTTTTGTTCAATTACAGTTGACATTCAATATTATATTAATTTCAGGAGTACAATGTGGTGATTAGACATAAAATGTCTGAAGCCCCTCAGTAAATCTAGTACCCGCCTGGCTCCATACATAGTTACTACAATATTACTGACTATATTACCTATGCTGTACTTTGCATCCCCATGACTATTTTGTAACTACCAATCTGTACTTCTTAATCTCTTCACCTTTGTCACTCAGCCCCCAACCCCTTTCCCATCTGGCAACCATTTGTTCTCTGTATCTATGTGTCTGTTTCTGTTGTGTTTATTTGTTTAAATTCTATATATTAGTGAAATCATATGTTATTTGTTTCTCTTTGACTTATTTCACTTAGCATAGTACCTTCTAGGCCCATCCATGTTATTGCAAATGGTAAGATTTCATTCTTTTTTATGGCCAAGTAATATTCCATTGTATATATGTACCACCTCTTTTTTATCCAATCATCTATTGATGAGCAATAGGTTGTTCCATATCTTGGCTATTGTAAATAAGGCTGCAGTGAACATAGGGGTGAATATATCTTTTTGAATTAGTGTTTTAGATTTCTTTAGATAAATACCCAGAAGCGGAATTGCTGGATCATAAGGTAGTTTTATTTTCAATTTTTTGAGGAACCTCCATACTGCTCTCCATAGAGACTGCACCAATTTGCAATCCCACTAATAGTGCACGAGGGTTCCTTTCCTCCACGTCTTTGCCAACACTTGTTGATTGTTGATTTTTTTCATAACGGCCATTCTGACAGGTGTGAGGTGATATCTCATTGTGGTTTTATTTGATTTGCATTTCTCTGATGATTAGTGGCATTGAGCATCTTTTCATATGTTTATTGGCCATCTGTATGTCCTATTTGGAGAAATGGCTATTCAGGTCCTCTGCCCTCTACCCACTTTTTAGTCTGATTTTGTGTGTGTGTGTGTGTGTGTTAAGTTGTATGAATTCTTTATATATTAGCCCCTTTTTGGGTATATCATTGGTGAATATCTTCTCCCATTCAATAGGTTGCATTTTCATTTTGTTGATGGTTTCCTTTGCTGTACAAAAACTTTTTAGTTTCATGTAGTCCCATTTGTTTATTTTTTTTTCTTTTGTTTCCCTTGCCCAAGGATATATAGCCATATATATATATATATGAGCAATGTCAGAGAGTTTACTGCCTATGATTTCTTCTAGGAATACTATGGTTTCCGGTCCTATATTTGAGTCTTTAATGAATTTTTAGTTTAATATGGTGTAAGAAATTAGTCATTTCACTTGTTTTTTGCATGTATCTGTCCAGTTTTCCCAACACCATTTATTGAAGAGACTGTCTTTACCTCATTGTATATTTTTGCTTCCTTTGTTATAGATTAATTGACCATATAGGCATGGGTTTATTTCTGGGTTCTCTATTCTTTTCCATTGATCTCTGTGTCTGTTTTTATGCCAATACCATGCTGTTTTAATTACTATAGCCTAGTAATGGTACAGTCTGATATCAGGTAGAATGATATCTCCAACTTTGTTCTTTCTCAAGATTGCGGTGGCTATTTGGGGTCTCTTGTGGTTCCATATAAATTTTAGGACTGTTTGTTCTAGTTCTGTGAAAACTGTCATTGGTATTTTGATAAGGATTGCATTGAATCTATGTCTGGTTTTGGAACCAGGGTAATTTTGGCCTTGTAACATGAGCTTGGGAGTTGTTCCTTCTCTTCAATTTTTTGGAATTGTTTGACAAGGATAGGTGTTAATTCTCCTTTGAATGTTTGGTAAGGCAAGCAGTGTCCACTGCATTAATGCAGATTCAGATTTCCTGCCTACCTGTGCCTGCAGGCTGTGTGGGAGGAGGGCTCAACATAGAAACAATGGCAGCACTTAATCTCCTTCAGCCCTCAACTGAAGTCATACAATTCACTTCTTCCCTGTATGTCATTGGCACCTTTTGAGCTGCTGTCCCTTTGCTGGAGCATAGGGTGAGTATTTGTGAGCAAAGGAATCTGTATGCAGGCCTGGGTTTCTAGCAGTTTTCCATCTCACCTAGATAGAATCCCTGCTGGTTTTCACACCAGATGTTATGGAGACTCCTCTTCCTGACACTGGTGGTCTGGGCTGGGGAGCCTGGTGTGGTGCTAGGACTCCTTGCTCCTCAGAGAGGACCTCTATAGCCAAGCTGTCCCTCCCAATTCTCAACTGCCACACATGAGTGTGGGACCAGCCCCTTTCATGTCTCTGCCCCTTCTACCAGTATGCACATGGCTTCTTCTTTATAGCCTTAGCTTAGGAGTTCTGTTCAGCTAGTCCTTAGATGGTTCTTTAGGTGATTGTTCTCTAATTTAGTTGTAATTTTCATGTAGTTGTGGGAGGAGGTGAGCACAGTGTTTAGCTACTCCACCATCTCACCCAGAAATCACACAGAATTCTTAATAGGAAATTAAAGCAAACCCAGAAATCTGCTTCAAGCAGGTAGATGTTTGCTTCTGCTGTCACTTTCCAAAGACAGGAAGGTCTCTCTTTTGTCTAAATGGCAGGTACCAATCCTTCCAGCTTTCCCTTCTATAAGTTAATGTCTAAATGTGGAGAAAAAAGTGGATTATCCAGTACATAATATCGAGGCAACCATATAGTCACATGAGAAAAAAAAGAACAAAACCCATATGAAGCAAAGATTTAAATGTAAAAATAAAAACATACTCATAAAAGTACTAGAGAAAAAATGAGTTAAATGTTTAATAGTTTTTAAAATAATTTTTGGAGTGAGGAAATATTATATAAAACCAAGAAGCCATAAAAGATTCAACTATATAAAAATTTTTAAAAACTCATGGGGAAAAAAATCACCAGAAACAAAGCTAAAAAACAAGTGACCAAATGGAGGGGATGTATTTACAACTCTTTCCACAAAAGGATAATTGCTTTCAGAGAAAAATAACTCAGTTTTAATAAGAAATATACCAAAAACTTAACAAAAAAAAGTAGAAAAAGTATACATGCAGACAGGTTATGAAAAGGGATATAGAAGTGGTTCATAAACATAAAAAGAGGCTCAACCTCACTCATAATAAAAGAAAAGAAAATTTAAATTATACTGGTCAATGATTTTTTTCATATCAGGTTGACAAAGAACAAATGTTTGATAACATACTTTGTGGACAGGGCTGTGAGGAAATAAGTATCTTATCCATTGCTAACAAGAGTGTAAATTGGTGCAATTTCAACAGCAGATAATTTCACAATAGCTTTCAGTTTCCAAATACACATAACCATTTAACAGCAATTCTACTGGTAGGAATTGGTCCTATAGATATATCCATGTATGCACAAAAGGAAGTATGTTCAAAGTCATTCACTCCAGCTGTTAATGTGCAAATGGATTACCATGCAGCTGTAAAAAAGAACAAGGAAATTCTGTATATACTGGTATGGAAACATCTCCAAGATGTTTTATTAAATGAAGAAAAGCAAGGTCAGAAGTGTGTGCATGTGTGTGTTTGTGTGTGTGTGTGTGTGTGTTAAAAAATATTCTAAGAATTTATTTACTTATTTAAGAATTTTCAGAAAATATACCAAAAAATCCATTAACATTGGTTTTCTCTAGGGTAGAAAATGAGATGGCTGGATATTTTTTTGTATCTTCTGAATTTTTAACCATGTAAATGTGCAACCTTCTCAAAAATAAAATATTATAATGGAGAATAAATAAAGAGGACATAACCCATGAGCTTGAATGAAGTTCAACAAGGCTGAGTAAGATGGTGGATTTTATGGAATTTCACCTGAAGTGAAAAACAAAACAAAACAAAACAAAAAAAACAGGATCCCAACAGAGAAAGACCAACCCTGTTCCTCCTCCACCATGCCTCTCTCTTGTGGCATGGCACTACCTGCATGTACTGGTAAAGGTTTAACAACCAACTCCCCATTAGAAAAAGACAAAACAAAACACTGACTTGTAGCATTTGCTAATTTCTGTGGTATAAATATTCCCAACACTGAATATAGAATTGGTACAAGACACAGTTTGCTCTTGTGAGTCTGTATAAACCAGCTCTAGTACACCACTGGTATCTACAGAGTTACTGAAACCAAAACCTTGGGAAACATCCTGGGTTCCTAGAGCCTTCTTATTCCCTCTACTTACTACCCATTGGGTCCTCAATAACCATTCCACTTCTCCCCTACTGAGTAGAAGCCTCACAATTTGGGGTGGACCCTATCCCTAAGATGTGGTTCTTAATTGGTCTAACTCAACATATGTGTTGCCATTCACTGGTGTTCAGACAGCAAGGTGGACCCTGGGCAGTCTGGAGCCCCAAGGGTTCTTGCTTGAGCCATCCCAGTCAGCCAGCCGTACAAGCATTATTATTTGTCAAAAAGGTAGGGAGGCATTGCTCTAAAGCAAGCATAGCTATCCATTCCCTCACTACTGACTCAGGACCTCAAGACTAAGCCTATTAGTGTGAGGTATTCCTGTCACAAGATTAGCCAAAGTATAGACTCATGACCCAACTCAGGTGAATGAGACATGAGAGGAGGTTTGCTGGAGGCATCTAAAAGATATCCCACCCTTTGGAGAGAGTGACAGGAAGTGATGGTCTTTCTTTCTCATGCAGATGAGGCCTGGAACTGCTGTAACCATCTTGTGAAGCAGCCTGAGCATGGAGGATGTAGGGCCACGCAGATGGCTAGAGCCAAAGTACCCCATTTTATATCTGATTTTCCTGTGCTGTAAACCAAAAAAATGTATTGTTTAAGATACTGTGATTTGGATTTTGTTTCTTCCATTGAATACATCTTCAGTAACATATTTTTAACCCCCCCATACTGGTTTATTTTATGTATCAACATGGCTAGGCTATAGTTTTCAGTATTCAATCAAACACTAATTTAAGTGTTACTGTGAAGGTATTTTATAGATGTGACTAACGTCTACTTAAACTGACTTTAAGTAAAGAAGACTATCTTGAATAATCTCGGTCAGCTCCATCTAATCTGTTGAAAGGCCCTAAGAGCAAAACTGAAATTTCCCTGAAGGAGAAGAAATTTTACCTGATGGACAATAGCATCAGCTCTTGCCCTAAAGTTTCCAGCCTGCCCTACAGATTTCAGACTTGCCTAAGTAGCCTCATGATCACATAAGCCAACTCCTTGTAATCAATCTATCTCATATATATCTATTTCTTACTGTTTCTGTTTCTATGGTAGAACCCTGAATGATACAACTCTTTTTTCCTTTATAGTACTTATCTCAATTTGGGATTATATACTTTGCATTTATTTATATATTTGTCAATATTCCTAGTTAGATGGTAGGCTTTATGCACATATGTGAGTAATTACTAGCTTGTCAAAGGTTATGAACATTTGGAAGGTGAAAAATATTGTTAAATTGCCTTCTTTAGGGGTTGTACCAGTTGGCACTCTCACTAAACTACAGGCTTCATATCTTTCTATTACTGTGTGTTCTCAGCACATAGTAGGTACTCAGTGAATATGAACTCATGGAATTCTAGGAGGAGAAAGATGAATTCAGGCAGAAAGACATGAAGGCATGCTAGATTGGGGAGTTCTTTCTTTGACTAAATCACCTTTTTTTTTTTTTTTTTTTTAAGGTCCCCTTTCTTCTGCAAGTGACTTGAAAATATGGAATAATTCATCCATCTAGTACATATTCAGCAGCAGCAGCAGGCAGGACTTTGAGTTTGGGGTCAGAACCGAGTTTGAACATTCTCTGCAACATTCAAGCTTTGTGACCTGGGGAAGATGCTTTTACCTCTGCGCTCCTTAGTTTCCACATCTGTAAAAGGAAAGTTGTGAGCTTTCAGACTGGTGTGAAGTTCAAAAGGAGATAAATATATAAAGAACCTAGTCCACTGTGCAGTCTAGACATGGGGGTTGTTATACTAAGGTTCTCTTACCAAATTTGCGAACAGGAAGCAACAATGTTTTAAGAGCCAAGTTATAATCTCAGCCCATGAAGCACTTGAGCAGAAATGTGAGGTGACTATGAGGTGGCAGCAAGACACCAACTGGACTGACATTAGTAAAATACCTAAATGAGGCTATGACAACAAGAAGAGGGTTGGTCAGAGATAAAGCCTAGAAAAAGCAGAGTCAGAGACAAAGTGGGGCTGTGCCATTGAAGTCTTACCCCCTAATGCCCAAAAATACAGGCTAAAAGGTAATTCTACTCATAACAATATATCTATCTGGCTGTCCAACTTAATGCCATTTTACTTTTGAATCACATACGTGGCTCTTTTTGTTTGGTTTTTAATACTGACCAAAACCCTTCTGATAGTCTGGGTTTTTCTATGATCTGTCTATAGGGAATCATCTCTGGTCAGGTCCAGCTGGCCAGTAAGCTATCCTGAAACCAGGATCCCACTCAAACACCTGTGTTCTTTTTAATTCTCAATGTTCAGCAGGACAATCTGAACCAGATGGAGGAGGAAACAGCAATTACATTTGTGTCTAATTCACAGTTCTAATTAGGAAGAAAAAAGAAAAATAGAGCATGAGAAGAAATTGTCCAAGAGCCAGAAAACTGTTAACACACCCACATCTCTATGAGGATGGCAGCCTTGTGAACCTTGCCTTCGTAGCTAAGCTGATGTCACACCATCTCTGTTAGGAAGACAGGGCAAGCAATTCCCCTGCTTATTCCCAAAAAGGCTTGTGGAAGGCAGGCATGGATGGCCATCTTCCTTGATTAATGATAAAACCAAGTGGTAAAAGAAAGAGGTTTGTCCGGGATCACACAATTTTAATACCGAAGTCCAGAAACCAAACCTTGACTTTTTCAGTCCAAGTACAATGCTCTTGCCAAAGAACAAAACTGAAGATGAGAAAAGAAGGGCATTTGATCTAAACAGAATGCTTAGTCATGAAGATCGTCTTAGATTAGACTGGAGTTTGGAAATCTATAACTCAAGTTTTTAGGCTTTTCTAATTTCCTTATTTCGATCTCTTGAGTTCTTTTAGATTTTTTTTATGTATAATATAGAATGTGCCAAATTGTAAAGAGGAAAGCTGTTTATTCCAGCCATAACAGAGTAACTTATATTGAACCAACTATCCCACTGAGAACAGCTGTTAACAGGTAGATAAGATATGTAACACAACAATGTTTTTTCTTTAGATTCCACATATAAGTGAGATCATATGGTATTTGTCTTTCTCTGTCTGACTTATTTCACTTAGCGTAATGTTGTCCAGGTCCATCCATGTTGTTGCAAATGGTAAGATTTCTTTCTTCTTTATGGCTGAGTAATACTCCATTGTATAAATGTACCACTGTTTCTTAATCCAGTCATCTACCGATGGGCATTTTGGTTGTTTCCATGTCTTGGCTATTGTGTACAGTGCTGCAATAAACATAGGAGTGCATAAAGTTTTTTGAATTAGAGTTTTGGATTTCTCCAGATAGATACCTAGGAGTGGAATTGCTGGATCATAAGGTAGTTCCATTTTCAGATTTTTGAGATACCTCCATACTATTTTCCATAGTGGCTGCACCAATCTGCAATCCCACCAACAGTGCACAAGTGTTCCCTTTTCTCCACATCCGCGCCAACACTTCTTGTTTGTTGATTTATTGATGATAGCCATTTTGACTGGGGTGAGGTGGTATCTCATTGTGGTTTTTATTTGCATTTCTCTAATGATTAGTGAGTTTGAGCATTTTTTCTTATGTCTGTTTGCCATCTGTATGTCCCTTTTAGAAAAATGTCTCTTCATGTCCTCTGCCCATTTTCTAATTGGGTTGTTTGTTTCTTTGGAGTTGAGTGAGTTTTTTACAAATTTGTGATATTAACCCCTTATCAGATATATCATTGGCAAATATCTTTTCCCATTCAGTAGGGTCCCTTTTTGTTTTATTGATGGTTTCCTTTGCTGTGAAAAAACTTTTTAGTTTGATGTAATTCCACATGTTTATTTTTTCTCTTACTTCCCTTGTGCGAGGAGATATATCAGTAAAAATCTTACTCCGGGTAATCTCTGTGAAGTTTCTTCCTATATTTTCTTCTACAAATTTTATGGTTTCAGATCTTACTTTTTTTTTTTTTATTAGCTGAGGGCTTGTCATATATGGCCTTTATTATGTTAAGGTATTTTCCTTCTATACCTATTTTACTAAGTGTTTTAATCATAAATGGATGTTGTATCTTGTCAAATGCTTTTTCTGCATCAATTGATATAATCATATGATTTTTGTCCTTTATTTTGTTTCTGTGATGTATCATATTGATGGATTTGCTGATGTTGAACCATCCTTGTGCCCCAGGGATGAACCCCACTTGGTCGTGATGAATAATCTTTTTAATGCATTGTTGTATTCGATTTGCTAGAATTTTGTTTAGGATTTTTGCATCTGTATTCATCAGAGATATTGGTCTGTAGTTTTCTTTTTTTGTGTTGTCCTTACCAGGTTTTGGTATCAGGGTAATGTTGGCCTCATAAAATGAGTTAGGGAGTACTGTCTCTTCAATTTTTTGGAAGTCAGATCTTACACTTAAGTCTTTAAGCCATTTTGAATTTGTTTTTGTATATGGTGTAAGGAGGTGGTCCAGCTTCATTTTTTTGCATGTATCTGTCCAGGTCTCCCAGCACCATTTATTGAATAGACTGTCTTTACCCCACCGTACATTCTTGCTTCCATTGTCGTAGATTAAATGGCCATATAGGCATGGATTTATTTCTGGACTCTCTATTCTGTTCCACTGATCTATGTGTCTGTTTTTATGCCAGTACCATACTGTTTTGATTACTGTAGCCTTGTAGTATAATTTGATGTCAGGTATCGTTATACCTCCCACTTTGTTCTTATTTCTCAAGATTGCTGAGGCTATCTGTGGTCTGTTATGGTTCCGTATAAATTTTAGGATTATATGTTCTGTTTCTGTGAAAAACGTTGTTGGTAGTTTGATAGGAATTGTGTTGAATATGTATATTGCCTTAGGCAGTATGGACATTTTAACTATATTAATTATTCCTATCCATGAACATGGTATGTGTTTCCATCTATTTGTATCTTCTTTCATTTCTTTCTTCAGTGTCTTATAATTTTCTGAGTACAGATCTTTTACTTCTTTTGTTAATTTATTCCCAGATATTTTATAGTCTTCGAAGCAATTGTAAATGGGATTGTTTTTTCAATTTCTCCTTCTGATGTTTTATTATTGGTATATACAAATGCAATTATTTTATATTAATTTTGTATCCTGCTACTTTACTAAATTCATCTATCAGCTCTAATAGTTTCTTTATGGAGTCTTTAGGGTTCTCTATATATAGTATCATGTCATCTGCATATAATGACAATTTTACTTCCTCCTTACCGATTTGGATTCCTTTTATTTCTTTTTCTTGTCTGATTGCTGTGGCTAGAACTTCCAGCACTATGTTGAATAGAAGTGGAGAAAGTGGGCAACCTTGCCTTGTTCCTGATCTTAGGGGGAATGGTTTTAGCTTTTTCCCATTGAGTATGATGTTAGCTGTGGGTTTATCATATGTGGCCTTGATTATGTTGAGATATGATCCCTCTATTCCCACTTTCTTAATGGCTGCTGGATTTTATCAAATGCTTTTTCTGCATCTATCAATATGATCATGTGATTTTTATTTTTCATTTTGTTAATGTGGTGTATCACATTAATTGATTTGCGGATGTTGAACCACCCTTGCATACCAGGGATGAATCCCACTTGATCATGGTGTATGATCTTTTTAATGTGTTGCTGAATTCTGTTCACTAATATTTTGTTGAGGATGTTTGCATCTATGTTCATTAGAGATATCGGCCTGTAGTTTTCTTTTTTTGTGGTGTCTTTGTCTGATTTTGGGATCAGGGTGATAGTGGTTTTGTAAAAAGTGTTTGGGAGTCTTCCCTCCTTCTGAATTTTTTGGAAGAGCTTGAGGAGAATAGGTGATAATTCTTTTTTGAACGTTTTGTAAAATTCACCTGTAAAGCCATCTGGTCCAGGGCTTTTGTTTGTTGGGAGATTGTTGATTACTGATTCAATTTCCCTGGTGGTAATCAGTCTATTCAGGTTTTCTGTTTCTTCTTGAGTTAGCCTTGGAAGGTTGTACACCTCTAGAAAATTGTCCATTTCTTCCAGATTGTCAAATTTTTTGGCATATAGTTGCTCATAGTAGTTTCTTAAAATTTTTTGTATTTCTGCGGTTTCTGTTGTCACTTCTTCTCTTTCATTTCTGATTTTATTAATTTGGGTCCTCTCTCTCTTTTTTTAAATGAGTCTGGCTAAAGGTTTGTCAATTTTGTTTATCTTCTCTAAGAACCAACTCTTGGATTCATTGATCTTTTGTATTGTTTTTCTGGTTTCTATTTCATTTATTTCCACTCTGATCTTTATTGTCTCCTTCCTTGTACTCCCTTTGGGCTTATTTTGCTGTTCTTTTTCCAGATCCCTTAAGTGTGAAGATAAACTGTTGATTAGTGATTTTTCTTGTTTCTTCAGGTAGGCCTGCAATGCTATGAATTTCCCTCTGAGGACTGCTTTCATGGCATCCCATAGATTTTAGGTTGTCGTGTTTTCATTTTCGTTTGTCTCGAGATATCTTTTGATTTCTTCCTTGATCTCCTGGTTGATCCATTCATTATTTAGTAACATGTTATTCAGCCTCCATGAATTGATGTGTCTTCCAGTTTTTTTCCTGTAGTTCATTTCTAATTTCATAGCACTGTAGTCAGAGAAGGCAATTGGTATGATTTCAATTTTCTTAAATTTATTAAGACTTGTTTTGTGGCCTAACATATGGTCTATCTTGGAAAATGTTCCATGTGTGCTTGAGAAGAACGTGTATTCTGTAGCATTGGGGTGAAATGCTCTGAAAATATCGATTAAAACCAAGTGGTCCAATGTGTCATTTAAGGCCGTTGTTTCCATATTGATTTTCTGTCTGGAAGACCTGTCCCTTGTTGTCAGAGGTGTGTTGAAGTCCCCTACTATGATAGTGTTATTGTTGATCTCTGTCTTTATGTCAGTCAATATCAGTTTTATATATTTAGGTGCTCCTATGTTGGGTGCATAGATGTTTACTAGAGTTATGTCCTCTTGTCGGATCAATCCCTTTATTATTATATAGTGCCCATCTTTGTCTTTTAATATGTTCTTCATTTTAAAGTCTATTTTGTCAGATATAAGTATGCAACTGCAGCTTTTTTCTCATTTCCATTTGTATGAAATGTCTTACTCCAACCCTTCACTTTCAGTCTTTGTGTATCTTTTGATCTGAGGTGAGTCTCTTGTATACAGCATATACAAGGGTCTTGCTTTCTTATCCACTCAGCCACCCTATGTCTCTTGATTGGAGCATTTAATCCGTTTACACTTAAAGTGATTATTGATAGGTACATAGTTATTGCCATTTTTAAATTTGTAGCTAGATTGTTTTCATCTTTCTTCTATTTACAGAAGTTCTTTTAGTATTTCTTGCAATACTGGCTTGGTGGTAATAAATTCCTTTAGCTTATTCTTTTCTGGGAAGCTCTTTATCTCTCCATCAACTTTAAATAATAGCCTTGCTGGATAAAGCAATCTAGGTTGTAGGCCTTTGTTTTCCATCACTTTGAGTATCTCCTGCCACTCCCTCCTGGCCTTCAATGTTTCTGTAGAAAAGTTATTTGATAGTCTTATGGGAGTTCCTTTGTATGTAACCCTCTGTCTTTCTCTTGCTGCTTTTAGGATTCTCTCTTTTTCTTTAACCTTTGCCATTTTAACTATAATGTGTCTTGGTGTGGACTTGTTTGGAACTCCCTGCACTTCCTGGGCTTGTATGTTGGTTTCCTTCATCAGGTTAGGGAAGTTTTCGGATATTATTACTTCAAATATGTTCTCAATCCCTTGCTTCCTCTCTTCACCTTCTGGTATTCCTATGATGCGCATGTTGTTGCGCTTGATGTTATCCCAGAGGTCTCTTAAACCATCTTCATTGTTTTTTATTCTTTTTTCTTTCTGTTGTTCTGTTTGGGTGATCTCTGCTAACTTGTCTTCTAAGTCGCTGATTCGATCCTCTGCTTCATCTAACCTGCTGTTAATTCCTTCAAGTGAGTTCTTTATTTCAGTAATTGTGTTTTTTATTTCTAACTGATTGTTCATTATGATTTCTCTATCCTTCTTTATGTTATCTCTAAACTCCTTAAACATTCTTATCATTGGTGTTCTGAACTCTATCTCTGATAGGTTGGTTACCTCTGTTTCATTTGGTTCCATTTCTGGAGGTTCCTTCTGTCCTTTTATTTGGGACATGTTTCTTTGTTTCCCCATTCTGGCTGACTCTCTGTGTTTGCTTTGATGTATTAGGTAGATCCCATAGAGTTCATAGTTCTTGCTGGGTTATCTTATGTAGTATGTGTCCTTTATATTTGACTTGCACTACTTCGTTTTTCTCCTCCGCGTGTGCTCCAAAGGTGACTCTTGTGTTGTGTATATTGTCCTGTTAAAGAAGATCTTTAATTGCTTTTCACTTGTGAGTAGGTGGGGTTAACTCCTAGACTGACTAGTTGTGAGACTTGGCTCTGCCCACTGCAGTGTGTTCTGTTTTGTGAGGGTTGACCACTTAAATGTGGTTTGGCCTCTATGGGCTCTTGTGCCTGTAGAAAATTCCCTCTGGGTGTGTCACTTGTAGGTCAATAAAGGTTTGTTTTTAATGAAATTTCCCTTGAGGCATGGATGGTGCTGATGGTTGCACAACATTATGAATCTATTTAACACCTCTGACTGTACACTTAAAAATGGTTATGATGGTAAATTTTGTTATGTATATTTTATGACAATAAAAAAATTAAAGTTCCTTTGAGCTCTGGCTATCCTAAGTGGCAGTTTGTGAGTCCTGGACTGCCTCTGTTGAAGGACCCAGGAAGATCTGGTAGAAATGGATCAGAAAGCTAAGGATTGTAGGGAGAGTAGCTATGGTTGTTTGCTCCCCTGCTAGGTTAAAATCTACTTGGGAAGGTTATATAGACAGTTATGAATATTAAATGAACAACAGAAGTAATATACTGGCCTTCAAACACCTTAGAAATAGTAAATGACATAGGATTTCAGAAAGGGATGTCTGTTAGTCCTTTTCTTTTTCTAAACTAACCATACTCTAAATTTTCTTCCACCTAGATGGCTAACAATGGGGGCAATGAACATGTGAAAGACCACCATAATTACATGAAAAGATCTGGCTTTTTACACTCAGGGAATAGGTAAACACACCACATCAAAACCAACTAATTTAAGTTCCTATAATGCAAAGGCACATTATTCTATCCAAGGTTGACAAAGCGTACCTTTATAACATGGAGACAGAGACTGTTAATCAAATTAATGGTGTAGGCAAAACTGTTGGAGGTAAAAACGGGAGAAGGAATGATTTGCACTTGCTTAAAAAGAACAAACACTTCAAGCCTGTTAACATTATGGCAAAGCCTCATTAAGTTGGAATTTACTAGTTTGGTATTTGTGTCAAAATTTAGTGCCAATGCTGAATTTTACTTTTCATAAATATTATCTTTCTTCAAGATAAAAGGGTGTTTTAAAAGTGTTTTTCCCCCTCTGTTTTCTCAAAGCATAAATACAAATTAATTATGGTTTTACAGAATATTCTTATTTTACAGAATATCCTCTATTTTAAGACACCATCAATTAGAGCTCACCATTAAAACACTATTTTTAATATACAAAAGGTTTTTATATATTTTTATTAAAATACAGCTAACATACACTATTATATTAGTTTCAGGCATACACCATAGTTATTCAATATTTATATACCTAAAGAAGTGATCACCATGATAAGTCCAGCAATCATCTGACACTGTACATGCTATCACAATATTACTGACTATATTCCCTATGCTATATATTACATACCCATGACTTATTTATTTCATACCGGGAAATTTGAACCTCTTCCCCTTCCCCGTCACCCCCCCCCTTTAAATTTTCAATTACAGTTGACATTCAATATTTCAGGTATACTGCATGGTGGTTAGACATTTATATATTTTAAGAAGTGATGCCCCTGACTAGTCTACTACTCACATGACACTATACATACAGTAGTTATTACCATATTATTGACTGACTTTATTCCCTATGCATTCCTTTACATCCCCATGACTATTTCATAATTATCAATTTTTACATCTTAATCCCTTCACCTTTTTCACCCTGCCACCCAAACTCCCTCCTATCTATCACCACAATGAATCTAGTACCCATCTAACACCATATATAGTTATTACAATATTATTGACTATGCATTTGATGCTATACCCTACATCCCCATGACTACTGTGTAACAACCAATTTGTACTTCTAAATCCCTTCCTCTTTTTCACCCATAACCAACCACCTCCCATCTGGCAACCATCAAAATGTTCTCTGTATCTATGAGTTTGTTTCTGCTTTGTTTGTTTATTTTGTTCTTTAGATTTCATATATCAGTGAAATCACATTGCATCTGTCTTTCTGTGTCTGACACTCCACTCAGCACAATACCCTCAGGTCCATCCATGCTGCCACAGATGGCAAGAACCCATTCCCTTTCCTTGCTGAGCAATATTCCATTGTATATATGTAGCACCTCCTCTTTATCCATTCTTTCATCAACAGTCCCAGGCTGCCTCCACATCTTGGCCATTGTAAGCAATGCTGCAATTAACATATAAATGTACATGACCCCTTGAAATAGCATTTTGGGTTTCTTCAAATAAATACCTAGAAGTGGGTACACCTTCTTTGTTTCTTGTTTTAGAGTATTTTGTTTTGAAGTCTAGTCTTGTATTAAAGTTTAATAGCCTTTGTTTTAAAGTCTATTTAGTCTGGTGTAAGTATTACTACCTCAGCTTTTTATTTTTATCATTTCTATTTTCATGAAATATCTTGTTTCCATCTCTTTACTTTTACTCTGTGTGTGTTGTTCAATCTGAAGTCAGTCTCTTCAAGGCAGCATGTGTAAGGGGTGTGGTTTCTTATCCATTCAATACCCTATCTTTTGATTGGAGCATTTAATCCATTTACATTTAAAGTAATTGTTTGATACACAAGTAGTTAGTGCCATTTTATTATTCATATTTATGATCTTTTTGTGTGTGTGTCTTAAAGAAGTCTCTCTAAGATTCCTTGTAATACTGGTTTGGTGGTGATGAACTCCTTTAGCTTTTTCTTGTCTGGGAAACTCGTTATCTCTCCTTCAATTTTAAATGATAGTCTTGCTGGGTCAAGTAATCTTGGTTATAGATCCTTGCTTTTCATCACTTTGAAAATTGCATGCCAATCCCTTCTGGTCTGCAAAGTTTCTGTTGAGAAATCAGCTGACAGTCTTATGGGAGATCCCTGGTAAATAACTATTAATAAGTGCTTTTCTCTTGCTGCTTTTAAGATTCTCTCTTTCTCTTTAACCTTTGGCATTTTAATTATAATGTGTCTTGGTGTGGGACTCTGGGTTCTTCTTGTTTGTGACTCTTCACTTCCTGGGCTTGTATGTCTATTTTCTTTGCCAGGATAAGGAAGTTTTCCATCATTATTTCTTCAAATAGGTTTTCAGTTCCTTGTTCTCTCTCTTCTCCGTCTGGTATGCCTATGATGTGAATGTTTTTACGCTTAATATTGTCCAAAGGCCCCTTAAATTATTATATTTTTAAAACATTCTTTTTTCTTTTTGCTGTTCTGATTGGGTCTTTTCTTCTACCATATCTTCTAAATCACTGATTCAATCCTCTGCTGCATTAATCTACTGTTGATTCCCTCTAATGTATTCTTCATTTCACTTATTGTAGTCTTCATTTCTACCTGGTTCTTTTTTTATGTTTTCTGTCTCTTTGTTAAAATTCTCCCTCAGATCATTGTAACCAGTGTTTGGGACTCTGCATCTTGTAGATTGCTTGTCTCCATTTTGTTTAGTTCTTTTTCTGAATCTTTGTTCTTTCATTTGGGTCATGTTTCTTTGTCTCCCCACATGGCTGCCTCTCTGTGTTTGTTTCTATATATTAGGTAGGGCTGCTATGCCTCCTGGCCTTAGAAGAGTAGCCTTATGTAGTAGGTGTCCTGTGGGGCCCAGTGGCACTGTCTCCCTCTTCACCTGAGCTGGGTGCTCCAGCTGTGTCCCTTGTGTGATTTGTGAGTGCCCTCCTGTAGTTAAGCCTTGGTTGCTGTTTGCACGTCGATGGGACAGATGGACCCTCAGGCTAATTGGTTGTGAGGACTGGTCTTGAGTATAGTGGAGGATCTACTGTGCAGGAGCTGACCCTACAGAGCAGGATTTGCTTTAGCAGGGTTTTGATGCCTGCCCAGTCTGCTTTTTTGGTATGTCACCCTCAGAGGCACCTGGGTGATTCTCCTGCTTGGTCTGAAGCTGGCCAATGGGCATGCCAGCTCCAGGGCCACCTGGGAAAAGCCACACAACTGGCGAAGTTCAGCCACAGCCTGTGTCCTGCCCAGAGCCACCTGGCATGAGCCACAAAGAATCCACAGATGGCCGCCATCCATGCTAGGCTTGGAGGTGCCACAAAAGGCCCAGCTTTGAATCGAAACTGGCTGTTACTAGTGCTGGGTTTAGGGCTCTCCTCAGCCAGAGGTACAGGACATGCCAAATCCAGATACTGCTTGTTTGTGTTTTGTGAATTTTTGAGAGATTTTAGGAAAGTCTGCAGCATGAGCCAAGACAGTCTGTTTGTACAGAAAAGCCACTGGAATCAGCTTGGCTGTGCCTGAAATTTGGGTGGGGCAGGATTCACCAAGGTGGGGCAGATGAATAGTGTTAGCCAGGTTGATGGAGACTCAGATATGGCAGCCTCCTAGGTCTGCAGCTGAGCATGGGAAGACTCAACAAAGAAACAATGGCTTCTGCCAGCTCCGCCCTCAGGTGATAGTTGCCTGGTCAGCCCTTGCCCTGAAGCCAGACAACTCAGTTCCTCCCTGTATGTCCCTGGTGACTTTCAAGCTGCTGCCCCAGCACTGGAGCTCTGAGGAAGTGAGTCCATCAGTGAGTAGTCTGTGTGCAGGCCCTTTAAGAGGAGCGCCTGGGACTCCAGCCACCCTCTTCTTACTCAGCCACATCTCTGCTGGTTTTTCACAGCCAGAAGTTACGGGGACTTCTTTCCCTAGCACTGGAATCCTGGGCTGGGGAGCCTGGTGTGGGGCTGGGACCACTCACTCCTTAGGGGGGACCTTTGCAGCTGGACTATCTTTCCCAATTTTTAACTGCCCCTCCTACCAGTCTCAAGGTGCTTTCTTCTGTATTTCCTTAGTTGTAGGGCTTTGGTTCAGCTAGACTTCAGATGATTCTCAATGATGGTTGTTCTGTAATTTAATTGGAATTTTGTTGTGGTTGTGAGAGGAGGCAAGCACAGCGTTTATGTACTCTGCCATCTTGACTGGAAATTCTACAAACTGTTTTTAAGACACACTCTAATTTTGTAAATAAGAAACATGAAAAAATGTTCCATCTTAGAATAAAGAAATTCCATAGCCCTTACTCCTTCCTGGACTTTGGACCCTTATAATCCAACTGCCTACTAGACACAACTACCTCTGTTTGAACACCCTGAAATTTAATCCTTTATTCTGTCAATCCCATCACCAAAATCTGCTTCTATTTCTACTACCCATTTCTATTTCTGTCATCAAAACCTGTTCAAGTCAGAAATCTTGACTCTTCCTTTCCTCTCACCCTCCACATCCCATCAATTACCAAGTTCTGTTCATTGGACCTCCTAGACATGTTTTGACCCCATCCCCTTCCTGACATCCCCACTGCTTCATCTCTGCCCAGAACACCAGCCTCTCTCTCCTAGAAGACTGCCACAGCCGAGAGAGAGAGAGAGAGAGAGAGAGAGAGAGAGAGAGAGAGAGAGAGAGAGAGCCAATGATCGAAGAAGAGTCATGGCAGGATGTTTGGATCCCAGAATGATGCTTAGAGACCCTGAAGGTGCTATTCAAACAGGGAACCATTAATTTATAATGCTTTCGATTTTCAGGTTGTGCAATTTTTTTCTCTAGGCTTATTCAGCATCCCTTGTATAACAGTTGAGAAATAGACTATTTGAATTTTCCAGAATTGTGATTTCTGCCAGCTGAGATGTGAAGAATTTAACATTGTCTTTCTTCTCAGGAATCCAGAAGGAAGGGCAAACATGGAATTTAAATGTGTCAGCTATTGTTTTGTTCTTTTTGGGCCTCCTTTCCCTCGAGGTCCAAAGGGAAGTTGGAAAATCAACTGAGCTCTGCCTTCTCCTCACTGCAGCTGAAGCTATCTTTTAAAAACTCCACACTTCTTTGAATCTTTTCAATAGTTGTCCAAGACCCTTAAAATATGATACCAAATTATTATTACAGTATCTGAAGCCCTTTGTGATGGGAACCAGTGCTATTCTCCAGCAATATCTCAGCCCACCTCCCTCCATCCTCTAGAAACTCCGGCTGTATTGACTTATTTTAGTTCCTGAATAATTCATGGAAGGTTGTGCCCCATTATTGATTTTCTCTCTTCCCTTTTGTTTAGCCTATGTATGCATATCCTTTAGGCCTCAGCTAAAACATCCCTTCCTCAAGGAGGCCTTCTCAGACCCCCAAATTAGACTAGGACCTCTGTTCTATGTTCCACAGCTCAATGTACATTCACTTTCCTAACACAAATGACACCTACAATCATTTGTCCAAATCCATCTTCCCCACTAGAGTGCAAGCTATGTTCCTGCACTGAAATTGATGCCTGGCACACAGTAAGCTCTCCTTAAAATTTTGTTAAATAGGTTAAAGAATAAATGCTATTAAAGAATAAAAATTCATGTACATGCTGCTTAAAAACGTGGATTCTAGAATCAGTCTGCTGGGTTTATATCCCAACTTCCCCAGTTATTAGCAAGGAGACAAATTAACCTTTTTGTGCTTTATAAAAAGAGAGCTGAACCACCTACCTCTCATAGGTTGGAAGCAGTTATGAGGACTGAATAAATTAGTGGAGTAAAGAACTTAAGACATTGTCTGGCAGAGAGTAAGCACTCAACACATATTAGTTACTATTATTGTCTCATTTATCTGTCCTAACAATCAGATAAGGAATTACAGTCAGTAAACTGAGGGATACATACAGTAAGAATCTCCAGAATTTAAGGATGAGGTAAGGAAAAAACCACTGTCTTGAGATGGAACTACCAGAAGTCAACACAAAAATGCATGAACTCAGCTCTCAACTGGAGTAGTCCTTCCTACAGGGATGAATTGGATATAAGTTACTGCAGATAAAGCTTTGAGAACCATCCAAATGAATCAAGGTAACAGGATGCATCTTCAGTCCCAGTCTCCAAGATTAAAGGAGACAATGCACATTAAGAGCACTTAGAAAATCATACAGTATGATTTAAAAGTTTGTGGTTGTAATTAATGCTATTAGCAGTAGAGTAATTCTTTTACCCAATCAATGGTATTATAATCTGACTGTCTGAAGAAACACAATTGTTTGTAATCACAAGGAACTATTAGAAGGGCAGAGGAACTGAAGTGGGAAGCAAGAAATTGGCAATGTTTATCCAGCCCAATCCAATCAAGAGGGATGCTTACGTGATACAAGAGAGGTAAAAATTCATGAAATAATTTTTTTCCTGACACCTTGCAATTATCTAGGTTCTAATTGTCCATGCTTATTAAGCAAATACTTTTCCTTTAATCAGTTTTTCAGATACCAGGAAAAGGAATAACTTGGATATTAATCACTAGAAAGTGAATAAATGTGTATTCATTCAATCAGTCTTCAAATACTTCTTGAGCCCCTAGTCTGTGGCAGGCAGCAGACAGTGCCAAGTTAGTATAAGTAATTTGGGCCCTCATGTTACAGTCCAGAGGGGAGACAGACAAACAAGGAATCACACAATAGAAACATCTTATGCTAAGTGCTGTATTAGACTAGAGGATTAAGAAAAGCTTTTCTGACGCTTTAAGTGGAGCTAGGCTTAACCAGACGATGGAATGAAGGGAAAGCTGTCAGGCAGAGGGTAGTAAAGAGCTTGGTGTGTGTGAGGATCTGAAAGGCCAATACAGATTGGAAGGGATCAAGAGAGAGAAGGGCCATGTGAAATGAGCCTGGAGAGGTAGCAGGGTCCATAAACAAAGGTCCTGATCACCTGGAGGCAGTTTGGATTTATTTTGAGTACAAAATATAAAGATTAGACATGATGACATTTGTGCTTTAAAAAGATCCTTCTCATCGCTACATAAAGAATGGATTGGAGAGAGCCATTGAAGTAGAAATGGGAAGACCAGGTAGGAGAATTTTGCAATAGTCAAGGGATAATGGTAACTTGAACAAGGGCCACAGACAGAAGGGGACAGATTCGTGATATGTTTAGGAAATAGCATTACTAGGGCTTGGTGATAGATTGGATGTAGGGGAGGAGCTTAAAGGAGCAGTTCCAGGATTCTGGCTTGAGCAATTTGGGTGAAGAGTTGCCATCCATTCACTAAAATGATCAAGGATGGAGGAGGGGTAGATTGGATGTAGCTCTGGGTGTGAATGTAGAAGCTATGGTGTAAACAAGAGTTTAGTTTGAATGTGTTAAGTTTGAGAAGCATGTGAAATCTCTCAGGGAAAATGTCCAGTTGCCATTTCAATATATGGCCACAAAGCTCAGTAGAGAGATATGGCCTTTCCTGAACATTTGGAGGTCACTGATGTATAAAAAGCATTTGAAGCCTTGGGATTCGAGAGATCACTTAGGGAGAAAATGTAGAAAAGAAGGAAAGAGAACCACTAGCCTCATGAGTCAGATTCTTACAACCTATCAACTCTGGGTGGGTTAATAAAATCAGGTTTCTGAGTTGGAATGACTTGATGATAAATTCCTCATCCATGGGGATACCAGTAAGGTAGCTAGCCAAACGAGCAGCAGGCCTCTCCATGTATGACAGCTCTATTCTAAAACACGACAGATATTATTATCCCCATTTTACAGAGGAAAATGTGAGACTGGATATTTCAGTGATTTGGTTAAAATTGCAGTTCATTGAGTGACAGACAGATGTAAGACTAAATTCAGGGCATGTAATCTCAGTAAGGAATCTTTCCACCCTTCAGGAATAGATCCCTATAGTCATCACAAGCTTGTGAAGAAGTACTGGTGGGAAGACCATAGAACAGAGAAAGCAATTAGGCAAAATTAAAATTATAAGCCAGTGGGAAGAAGAGATCATCATGAACTCAGGAAGTTAATAAAGGGTCCATAGGTGTGTGGACTGTGAAGGTAAAGGAGGAGTTAGGGTGGGTGAAAGGGAGAGAGGTGGAAAAAAACTCTAAGGACAGAATGAACCAAGCTGCAGAGCACACGAAGGTGTAGGAAAGAGCTGATGGCAAATGGGCTTTATTTCACAAGTCATGTCTAATAGATTGGTGGTGGCTCAATGCAGGGAGATTAGCAAAACCTGCCAAAGGCAGGAGATAAGCGTGGGGGCAGAGCATCATGGTTACCTTTCCCAGACTAGAGGATCTGTGTGGATGACTCACAAAAACATATTCCATAGCTAAAGTAAGGTCAGGTTATTTCTGCCTGGAAAGCCAGGCCCAAAATATTGAATTTAGGTCAGCATCTATAAGAAGCGTATAGGTTATTGAAGGAAGAAATATCATGAAATCTTCAGGAAAATTAATATGTTGTTTTTGGTGTGCTGCATAAGATAACGAGGGAAAGGACTGAAATCCTAGCGTAAAACTAAGAAGCTGTTAGCTTGATGTAAATCAGTAGCTTTTTAAACTTTTTTTTTAGCAGGGTAGCCTTTCTAAAAATTCAATCTTATATGAAATCCCAATGTATAAAGCAGGAAAAAAAAAGTGGTCTTTTTACTAGGACAATTTATTTTATAGCTTTAAGTGTATAACATGATTATAATAATGTCAACCAAAAGGTAAAGGAAGCTGATTAAATAAACACAAAAGATTTATTTCTGGGATGATGAAAAAGAGTTCCATCTTGTATTAGCTTTAGCAGCCAAATATCCAATTTGAGTTTTATTTTGGCTTTACAGTAGTAGCAAGAAAACCCCGATACACATCAATTCATATAGATAAGTACTGGTCTATGGTGATTTTTGTTTGTTTGTTGTGTGTTTTACAATTTGACTACAATCACGGGGCACTCTTCAATTAAACAAATCCAGAAGGTTGTGTTGCAGGAATTTTTTCCTTAACAAAAATATGAATAGCAAGAAGTGTCTAAAGTAAATAAGTGCATAGCCATCTACAGTGTGAGATTATCATGGTCGGCCATGGTATAGGCTATTTGCTACTGTACAATCACTGTGTATGAGGAGAGCAAGTACACGAAAGCTCTTGAGTCTGGCCACGCCGTTAATGAGCGCAGTGCGCCTGCGCCGCGGCAGTGGCTAAGCTTGCAGTTTTGTATGAGCAGATGTGCACAGACAGGAAGTGAAAAAAGAGAATTGTACAGTTAAAGCTTTCTTAATATTGAAGACATTAGGCTTTTCATTTGTGTTTGAATCTGCTGGTGTCACAATTCTTTATTTTACTTGGTTGCCCCCAAGAAGAAAAACCAGGCAGGGGTGGGGGGAGAAAGAGGTGGCAGATCTAAGATTTATTTCCTAGCTGTAGAAGACTTTTTGTAATTTATTTAGTAATAGGCTTGGATTAACACAGATTATTTACAATTAAGTGAGTGAGCAATTCCATTTTATAATACAAACATATGTCATATTATATGCCTGATGGTTGAAGGAGCTCTGTATTTAACAGGGAATTTTAAAAGTGCTAATAATTCCCTCCCTTAGATTAAAGAAGACTGTTGTGGATCATTCATATTCCAGAAATTTCAGGACAACAAGGAGCAAAGAGACTGTATGTGGGGAATTAGGTGTCATTTGCATTTAAACATTTAGGATCTGTCTTTTCACATTGTCAGACGTTTATTTATTTGTTTTTATGTCCTGGACAGGAAAGGAATCTTTAGAAGTAGAAAGAACTATTTACACTTACTGGAATATGAAATTAATATTCCATTTTTTAAAGTTACAAAATTAAAAATCTAGTTTTCCTTGAGTTTAATTTAGTAATCTTGTTATGCAAATTAAGAATTATTCTCTCACTTTTCTTTGATTAATATTTGGTTAGTTCATGTTAATGAAACTTAAATTAAAAAGTCAGTACAAATTTGGATAATTAAATCCCCTTGAACATTTTAAAGTTTTGAACATTTATAAATTGAAGAGTTGATTTTTATTTTAAACATTTCAAATGCCTGCAGAGCAAATTTATAACTTAATGAATACTTCTCCAAGTACTTAAATAACTCTTGTAAATCTAATTTGTTAAATCCATTAATATGGCAAATTAAATTCTCTTAACCATTTCAATTACTTAGAAAAAAGAAGAGTGTTAATACTGAGAGAAATGAGGAAATTGGAAAGAGAAGGTAGTGTGATAGAGGCATGCTGATATGTGGTCTTCAACATGTGCCTTAAGAAATTGGTACTAACTGGTCTGGAACTGTGCTTCTCTGAAATCAGAATCATGGGCGTCCTTCAACATACACCTACCCAAACCCCATCCTCACCCAATCTCATCTGCTATGAAGATTTTGAAATCCCTGATTCCTGATGTTGCCCAAGGCTCCCCAAACCTCCTACTTCCCCACCCCGACCCCACATCTTACACCCTCAGCCTGTCTGTGAATCGCTGGCTGGAGTGCAGGGAAAAGATGCAGATTTGATAGTCATATAGATTGTTTCTTCCTTGCAATTAACTCCCATGGAGCAAATGTTTAGAGAGGAGAGTACCAAGGCTTGGGAGGACACCCATAGTGAGGGGACAGAAAAAAGAGAAGCCTGAAAAAGAAATTATGGAATTCTGTATCGAACTATATCTTAGAGAAAATAATAAAGTCATAAAATTTAACTTTTGCACTTAGCACATACAAGAAACCAAGGCCTGGGTTTCTACTCCCGTCATCCCCCAAATATGTGTGTATATATTTGTCATCAAATGCTTTAGAATAGAAATCTGGTGCTAAAAATCTACATTTGAATTCTGACAAGAATGTAGTGAGGGTTTAACCAATAGCCTAATATGAGGGTTTAACTAATAACCATACACACACATACATTCATTGCAAGTTTCAGGTAGAGACTTTTTCAAAGGGGTCTCTGCCGCAAATGACAAAAATTCAATGAATCTTTTTCTTTTCTTTTTTCTTTTTTTCTGTTTTTAAACAGGAGCTGTTGTATGCCCAGCACTGAGTGAGGCACTGGGGAGATTGTGGAAAAATTACAAGGGATGTATTTTCCTTTCTTCCACTGTATAATTTAGCTGAGGAGATGAGTCTAACCCAAATATAACAATAAAAACAATATGAGACCATGTACAATCAAATGCTAGGAAGAGTGTAACAGTCTATAGATTAAGAGATTGGAGAAGGAAGGGTTCTAGAGATGGTTGGAGATTCAGGTTGGGCTCTACAGAGATGCAAAGACATCAGCTGACTCTCCCCTAGCCCAAACCAGATGCAGAGACCTCTGTATACCTGGAAGGAAAAACCCACTAGAGAAATATTGAAAATTATGAGTCAGCTGACCGTATTGTCCATAAAAATATCAGGACACATGGTTTGACACATGGTCTAGCAACAGGAAAGAATATTTTTAATTAGGGCTGTCCCAGAAAATCTAGAACATATGGTTACTCTTTTTATAGGCCAAGAAAATCCTATCTACAAGAGAGGGCTGACCTAACCAATCCTAGGTAGAAAAGAATCAGCCACACCATCCTGAAACTGCTGAACTGTTTCCCAACAGTAATCAGTTAATGTTCTTTGTTAAGGTTTCTGTTAATCTTTTCAGAGAAAAGGTCAGTGCCGGAACAATAAAAGACAAGCTGGAGAACTTATATTCAGATTTCTTAAATTACATTCTTTAATATTCTCTCAATTGTCACAAATAATTTTTGTAGTAGGCAGGGTATAAATAATGAATGCAAAAATGTTTCTACCACCTGGGGTAACAAAATAAAATCCAATTTAAAGTTTCCTTCTCTATAAGAAAAGAGAACATCCACATTCTGTGAAGGTCCCAGGCATGTTAACAGAGCCCTTATTGATATTGAAAATTATATTTTAAACTACCAAGATTGTTATATGTAATTTTGCCTATACCTCCCTGATGTCTCACTGCTTTACTCGCCGTTTTAATAGCTTGCTGTCTGAAATAAAATATATGCCAGAAGCTTCCTTATCCAGTTTTGCAATTTAATAATCTTAGCAATTATTGGAAAGCAGTCTTAAGGGCTTTAACTCAAGTCTTGGCAGGTTAAAACATCTCTCCTTTCACATTTCAGTGAATCACGGAGCTCAGAGACCACTTGCCAACTCATTCTGAATATTATCAAGGAAATGCACATTTTTGTCCTTTTATGGTCAGTAAATATATTGAACAAGAGATGTGGTAATCATTGATGAAGCACAACAGCAAAGTCACACATTTGAATAACTCTTTTCCTTTGTTTCTAAGGCAAAATCTTAAATGCATCTTGCAATACATCTATTTCTGACAAAAGCAAAAAGACATATTCTTAATTAGATTTCCTAGACATGTCTTCTTTTTTTTTTCCTTCAGTCTTCCACTATTATTTCAGGTCTCAAAAAACTGAGGTACAGTTAAAGACACAGCCTGACTTTCATTAGCTAGAGTTGCTGAAAAAAAGAGGAAACACCCAAACACACAATAGAAAGGAAAGGTTTTGCAACCATTAAAATAAAAAATTGTATTCAGCCTTAAAAAGGAATGAAATTCTGACACGTTACAACATGGATGATCCTTGAAGACATCATGCCAAGTGAAATAAGCCACATACAAAAAGACAAATACGGTATTAATCCACTTACATAATGAGATTTCTAGAGTAGTTGAATTCATAGAGACAGGAAGTAGAATGGTGGTTTCCAGAGGTTGGGATGAGAAGGGAATGGGGAGTTACTGTTTAATGGTTATAGTTTCACTTTTGGAAAATGAAGAGTCCTGGAGATGGATGGATAGTGGTGATGGTTGCACAATAATGTGAATACGTTTAATGACACTGATCTGTACACCTAAAAATTGTTAAGATGGTAAATTTTAAATGTATATTTTTTCAAAAATATTTTAAATTAAAAAATGTAATTATGAATAAAGATCTAGATATTCATATCTAGAATATTCATATCTGGATAAAAACTCTCTGTTACCATTCCCAAAGCTAGGTCCAAAGCTAAGTGAATTATCCATGGCCTTGGGAGAATTCAGTCAAACCCTAAGTACTGAATAAGTGCATGTGGTGACAATGGTGTGACAGTTATTTTCCTGGTCTCTCTGTATAAGTAAATGTCCATACATTTTAATATCATTTAAGTATAATAATAATAGCTAAATTTCCTGAGCGTTTACTATATACTGAGTTACTAGTCTAAGTATTAAAATCCTAATACCCCTATGAGATTTTATATGTGAAGAAACTACTAGCAGAGTGATAATTCACCCTCCATTACCTGCTACTAAGTGGTAGATTTGGGATATTAATCACAGCAGCCTGGCTCCAGGGCCCATGCTTTAAAGCATTAGTCTAAAGTGAGGTTTTTTGGAAAACAAAGGAACCTAGTGTAAGTACTACTATTTTCATGGGTAAATCCCTGTGTTTAATCTTTCATTTCTTCAGTAAACATTTATTAAGCACTCACTATGTTCTAGGTAATGTGCCAAGTGCTAGAGATTAACAAAACTAATAGGACACGGTCTTATAGTCCAATAAGGAGAGAGAGAGAGAGAGAGAGAGAGAGAGAGAGAGAGAGAGAGAGAGAGAGAGAGAGAAAAGGTACATGGGAAAGTGTGATAAAGAACACCACAAAGTGGGGCCACAAAGAAGGACTCAGTTCTACCTGGAGTGGGGCACGACATTTTCCCTTTGCATACTCTGAGAAACATTTCAACTCTTGAATTTTATTGGTATGACATTGGGCAACAGAGAAAAGTGAAACAGGTCTCAGAAGTATTGAGGATACAGGCTAGAAGAGAATAGAAAACACTCTAGATGGTGTACGTTAACTATATGGAGACCAGCTAGAAAGTCTGGGTTACAGGTAGAGAACAGTAACTGGGATTAGGAGAAAAAAGTAGTAAAAAGACCAAAGTAAGCAATAAGCAATATTTAGTGTGTATAGTAGGGTAAACTATAAAATAATTCAGGATCACGTGCTCTATTGTTAAGGATCCTACAATCTAACAGGGAGAAAAAAGGCACAAATAAGAACCATTTCTGAAGCAGTAATCCATAAGGACAAATTAATATAACGTAAAAGATATATAAGTATGAATCAAGGACCAGGCAGAGGGATAAAAACAGTAAGATCCCAGAGGTTTGGAAATCAAAGGATAATATTGGGGAAGAAGAAAAAGAACACGGCAGACTGGGAAGAACAATGACAAAGTCCCAGAGATTGGAACAAACTAAGTCCCATAAGCCTTGCATGAGAACTTAAAGAAAAAGCAAGCAGTGAGCGTGACTGTCCTGTAGGTGACATAGAGGGATTAAGAGGAATGAGAAGTACCTACAAGTTCATGGAAGAACTCCCAAAAATATATTTTCAAGGCATTGTAAGAATTTAATTTTCCTAGTCATAGAAAGGGGTATCACCATAATTGTGCTGATCCAGCTGAACTTCAAAGAGGTCAAATATTTCCCTTATTAAAATGTAATCAATCAACAGAAGGGCTCCAAGTTGTCCTAGCGCACTCACTCTTTTTTTGGGGGGGAAGGGGAGAAGGGGAACAGGACTTTATTGGGGAACAGTGTGTACTTCCAGGACTTTTTCCCAAGTCAAGTTGTTGTCCGTTCAATCTTAGTTGTGGAGGGTGCCGTTCAGCTTCAAGTTGTTGTCCTTTCCATCTTAGTTGTGGAGGGCGCAGCTCAGCTCCAGGTCCAGTTGCCGTTTCTTAGTGGCAGAGGGCACAGCCCACCATCCCTTGCGGGAGTCGAACTGGCAACCTTGTGGTTGAGAGGACGCGCTCCAACCAACTGAGCCATCCGGGAGCTCAGCAGCAGCTCAGCCCAAGGTGCCGTGTTCAATCTTAGTTGCAGGGGACGGAGCCCACCATCCCTTCCTTGTAGGACTGGAGGAATTGAACCCGCAACCTTGTGGTTGGGAGCCCACTGGCCCATGTGGGAATCGAACAGGCAGCCTTCGGAGTTAGGAGCATGGAGCTCTAACCGCCTGAGCCACCAGGCCCGCCCATGCAATCACTCTTGATTCTGAACTAAATATTGGGTAACAGACAAGAGCTAAGTCTGGATCCAGTGTGGGAAAGGGCTGAGAGAACAACATCCCGTCAAAATGGAAGCTCTGCGAAGTCTAATAATAGCAGCTCTCACACATTGTACACATTGCTGTGCTGCTGACACTATTCTAAAGGTTCTCAAGGGTTCACTTATGTCATCTTCATGATCCTGCTGGAGGTGGAAAGTGGTGCTGCTGTGGCCAGAACCCAGGCCCTAAACCACCGCTACTCTTTCTACTGCTTTTGAAAGGATGTTGTAAAATTTTGTCTGTTCTTGGAACAGAGAGACAATTTGTTGTATATATGAATGCAATATAACAAATATTTTCCAACTGTGATCTATGCTGCCTCAAGAATCTGCTGTATATTTAGTGAATTTTAAATAAATGTAATGAATTTAGTCATAGTCCGCCGCATGCCACGAAGGATTTGAGACCAAAAGAAATACAGGTATATAGGAAGTGAATTCTGAATGACGTAGATTCTATATATGGAATCATAAAAAAAAAAAAAAAAGTATTCTTCTGAATTTTGAAAATGAGCCAAAGAAGTTATTAGACTGAACAGAATTTGTTCCCCAGACCTCTGCTTACCTAAAGCTCTAGAGACCTAGAATCTTCTTGGGAAGACATATGCTCATCTGGGAACTCAGCAGGTATCAATTCACAATCCAATCTGTTCACTGAAAGATAGTGAATGACTTTGTAATATCAGGCATCAAAGAATAAATATTCATTTTCTGTCACTCGGAAGAGGAGACAAATTAAAAATGTCAGTTGCATTTCATCATAACTGATGAAAATTTTGTTTCATTCCTGTTGACCTGTTAAATAAAGAGCTACAAAATATACAAACACACTGAAAAAGAAGACTAAAGGCAGCAAGTGTTGTAGTACAGTAAACACAACGCCGCTCCCTAGGGATGACCAGTAGTGCTTGGAATGCAATGATAATGTTCAGTGTTTGAGCTTTTCCAGTCCTTCTTCCTGATGCAATTGCTTGTTTGCTATATGTTATAGGCTGATTGTGTCTCCTCCAAATTCATGTGATGAAGTTCTAACCCCAGCACATAGGAAGTCACTCCTCAGAAGGTGACTGTATTTGGAGACAGGATCTTTAAAGGGGTAATTCCATGGAAATGAGATCATTAGGGTGGGCCTTAATCCTACATGACTGGTGTCCTTATAAACAGAGGAAATTTGGATGGACACATGCGCACACACACACACACACACACACAATTTGATGATGTAAAGACACAGGGAGAAGAAGATGGCTATCCACAAGCCAAGGAAAGACACCTTGGAAGAAACCAACCCTGCTGACATCTTGATCTCAGACTTCTGGCCTCCAAAATTGTGAGAAAATTAATTTCTGTTCTTTTAAGCCACTCAATCTATGGTACTTAGTTACGACAACCTGGCAAACTAATGCACTGTACCTTCCACTAGACTGTAAACTCCATGAGGGATGCCTGTGTCTGGGTGTCTTCTCTACCTTTGTATCCCCAGTACATATCATGGGCTTGGTGCACAGTACATGCTTAATATTTTTGAATGAATAGCTGACTGTAGCTGGATGTCTTGGCCCATTTTAATGGAGTACAAGCATGTAACCATTACCAAAAATGGTGGAAAGAAACTTTTTCCCTTTGTCAAAAAATAACTTTATATTCAGATATTATAAATGATGACCATCCATTGTGAAAAATAGAGAGCAACATAAAGAAGAAAAAAAAAACCATGTAGAACCCTGCTGCTTAGAGATAACCACTTTAGATTTTGACACTTTTTAGTCTTTTTTTCTCTGTATATACATATTTTAACCCAGTAGAATAATACTGTATCAGTTACCATATATCACATTTCCCCAAATCATTAAAAATTCTTCACAAATGTATTAAATGCCTATAAAATTTATAATATCATGTATATCTTTCATAATTGAAATCCTCATTTTTAGATATTCAGGTGTTTCTAATTTTTTCTATTATAATTAGCATTGCAATCTTTGCATGAAAAAGTTTTATCCACTTTTCCAAATTTTTTAAAGACTGACATCATAGCTCTACAATTATTGGTTCAAAATGTATGGCCATTTGAATCAATTGTTAAGGATTTTGATACACATTCTTCCATTGCTTTTTGAAAAAACAAGCCAATTTATACTCTTCCAAGCAGTCCATGAGATTTCCCATCACACTACCCTTAGGTATGATTTTTACAAATCTTGTTAAATGATACGACAAAATGGCATCTGAGTGTCATTTTAATTTTCATCCTTTGAATATTAATGAAGTTTTCCATTTCCCTCCATGCATTAGCCATTTATAATTTTGCCTTTTGAATTTCCTGTGTGTGCTTTTCAAAGGGAATTTTCTGAACATTTTTTATGAAGTAGCTTTCTAGCTAGGCCCCTGCTTCCATATTGCCTCCCTTCAAGAGACCTCTACTTCTAAGGTAATTAATTATATGACAAACACATCCTAGAGCTGTCCTAGTCTTCACTGTTATGAATAGACAGAGGAACTTGTTCCAATTATTCACCTCCTACTAACAAAATTTTGATACATCAAGTGCATATGTATATATTTAATTTAACCATCTAAGACTGAAAGCAGTTTTCTTTGTGGAATGAAAAGAAAGTTCTCACTTAAAAACAACAACAAGAACAACTGAATTTTTGCAAAGAAGGCAGGCAGCTCTCTACTTCCAACACAATTTTGGTATAAATATGCCTATTTCTCAGCTGTATTTATTAAATTGAGGACACAGAGGAAATTTAAAACACATACATCTGTCTACTGATTTATTCTAAAATTCACATCCATAGTAAAACAAAATGCTGTGCCTTGAATAAACCTTAGAGGTCTCTAATCAAATACCTGTATGTTCAGACAAGGGAAACTTAAACAGAATTGTTTTCTGAAGCGATGGTTTTCAGTTTGAGTGAGAGAAATTGACTAGAATGGTTAGATTTTGCAGAGATGTTGGTGATAACCAACAGGTTAGGAATATCGTGAAATAAAGACCATGCAACTCTTAAACCTTTAATCTGCTTCCCTTTGCCATCCTCACTTAGCTGATCCTCACCAGCCAGGCTTCGTCTCCTAGTTACAATGCACAAGGTGTCCTGTACCTTTCCAAGGATACCCCTTGCCGCTCCCTTCTTCATCCTCTCCCCTCACACCTCCAGATGTCACCCTTCTCTTCCCTGTCTCATGTGGTCTTCCTTCCCTCTCCATCTGTTCCTCAAACTGAAAATACATTTGACTTTCCTTTTCCTAAAAAACAAAAACAAAACAACAAAAAAACCCTTCATTCTAGGCTTTTCTAGCTAACATTACCCCTGTTTGTTCCCTTTGCAAACTCCTTGAAATGTACACTGTGTTTTTCTTTTCCTCCAGTTTCCTTCCCACACACATATATTAAGGTAGCTGCTGCTTTGACTCTACCCCCACCTCCAGTTAGGTTTGCCTATTCTTGAATTTTGTATAAATGGAATCATACAGTGTACACTCTTTACTGTCTAGTTTGTTTTATACATTTGTTCTTTATTATTATTGTTATTGTGGTAAAATATACAGAACATAAAATTTACCACTATAACCATTTTAACTATATGGTTCAATGGCATTAAGTACATTCACACTGTTGTGCAACCATCACCACCATCCATCTCCAGAACTTTCCCACCTTCCCCAATGGAAACTCTATAACTATTAAACAATAACTTCCCATTCTCCCCTCTCCTCTGGCCCCTAGTAATCTCTATTCTACTTTCTGTTTCTATGATTTTGACTACTTTAGTTAGCTCATGTAAGTAGGAGCATGCCGTATTTGTCCTTTAGTGACTGGCTTATTTCACTTAGCATAATGTCTTCAAGGTTCATCCATGCTGTAGCATGTGACAAGATTTCTCACATTTTTTAATTTTAAAAAGTATTAATGTTTTCAATTAGGTCACATATGTCGTGCTGGTTGTTGGCCCCACGGCTCCCCTCCCCGCAGTCATCTATTCCCCATCTTTCTCTCCTTGCTCTGAGTCCCAGAGGCTAATCTGTACAGATTGCCTCACCATTTCCCTCTGGTTTCTGGTTGGGCCTGACTAATGGGAAGCACCATCCGGAGACTGGCAAGACCAGGTATTTCCTTATTCCCCCACACAAGCACAACCTGCTGCTTCACTACGGTTCCGGCAGTGACTGCTCTTCATTCCTCTTCCACAGCACCAGCTCACTCTGGGCTCCCCACACCCCCCCACACACCACTCTGGCCCCTTCAGGCCTACGGCTAGGGATAACTTCCTGTGGTTTCTAGTCCCTGCATGCTTCACCATGCCACCTCTCCTTTTATTTTTGTTTCTTTAACCTCACCCATACCTTGGTAAATAATCTCTTGATTAAAGTCTCTTCATTAAATCCTTTTGAATATGCCATCTGTTCATATGATTTCTGCTGTGATCCTGAGTCAGACACATGCAGCTAGAAAAAAATTAATGCTGTAGAAGGCTAAGGAGTGAAAAATAAAAATTTGTGTCTAACCCCATAGCTCTTTACTCCCTTCCATTCCATGTACAGTTGCCATTTTGTTTTGTTGTTTTTTATTTTGGGGTTTTTTTGCGGGGGGAGAGGGGCTAAGATTGACCTTGACCTCACCCCTTGGGTGAGCTGTAATTGGTCTCAGAAAATCATGTTAAATCCTTCCCCTTCGCTGGTTCAGAGATCCAGGCCTAAACCACTGTTTTAGGATACTTCCCTGTCCCGGGGATTGGACTGAGAATGGGCTATGAGTCACTGCCATGATCTTGATCAGGCCAGTGGGATGCAAGGGGAAATTTGCTGGAGGGTTTCCTCTTTAAGAGACCCATACTTGGAAGTGATGCCCGGAACTGCTAGAACCAGTTTGAGGAGTCAGCACAGGAGGCTGAGCCAGGAGAATGAGGGAAACAGGGAGTTGGGCCACTGGATTAAACAACAAAAGCCAACTCTAAACCCAAGCGGCCTCTACACTTCTAATTATGGGACCTGATAAATTTTATGCTTTTCTGTTTACTTGAAACAAAAGCATCCTAATCAATACATGTATATACTATAAAACACACATACACAAACAGGATTGTATCATAGATTTTTCTACTGCAAATTACTGCTTTCACTAAATCATATATCCTGAACATCTTTCCCAGGTAAGCACATTTAGCTCTGCTTCTTTATTTTAAATACTGGATAGAATTTTGTCAAAGAAAAGCATCATAGTTTATTCATCCTTTTCTCTACTGAACAACACTTAGGTTTTACAGTTTTTCTCTATATCAAACAGTGGCACAATGACATATAATTTGCTGTGTCTATATTAATATGTACATAAAATAAATTCCTAGTAGAATTGCTTGGTCTGAAAATTTAAAATATTTATAAATCTTGCTTTATTGCCTCCTCAAAGGCTACATCAATTCCCACTTCCACTTAGAAGAGGTGAGCATACTTATTTTCTCACACCCTTGCCAACACTGGACATTAAAAATACTTTAAGCCTTTGGTAATCAGATGAAAATTACTTCTCATTAGTGTGTTAATATTTTTGAGTGAGGTAAAAGCATTTTTATGGATAGTTATTTTTTGTAAACTATTCATGTCCTTTGCCCACTTTTCCATTTAATTTTATTTTTTTCATTGATTTGAATAGCTCTTTGTATATATTTTTTAAGTTGCTACTTATTATAGCTGTTATAAATTTCATCCCTTTGCTTTTGTTATTCATTTTAGTTTATATACTTTTTCATAAGAAAGTTTTATGCAATCTAACATATTGATATTTTCTTTCATCATTTCAGGATATTGTTTTATGCTTTAAGTGTTTCCCTCACTCCAAGATTATCATTTAAATTCACCAATGTTTTCTTCCAGTAATCTTATGGGCTCATTTTTACATTTAAATCTCTGATCCATGTGAAAAACTCTTGCTCTATACAAATCTGTACTCTTCAATGGTTCTGTTACAATGAGCATATATTATAATCTTTTGAAAAATGTGGTCACTAGCTAGTATAGTAGATATATCTTTCTATGAAAAATCTTTAAAACGAAACCAATAACAGATGTAAGTTAAAAAAACATCAATATGGTAAAAGAATGAAACTCGGCTTCCCATATTTTGCTTTGGAATTTGAAAGATCACCATATGTGAGCCTCCCTCTGCTACGGCTAACCTCCTTTTCCATGTGTGCACACTGTTCAGCACATGAAGACTGCCAGCTTGTTAGTGGTGGCCACCCCTCCTTAGGCGTGATATTAACCCACAGGAAAAAAAAAAAGAAGTCAAGAGAAAGAATAAAAGAGTTAGATAGAAGTTAAACTGTTGGAAGCAGAATCAGCATTTGTCACCAGGCAGCAACAATTCTTCTTAAAACCTCTGGACTACCCAACAGTACAATTCATTTCTTGACTCTGACCCCAAAAAATTCTTCAAAGCCCCCAGCCCCCAAGTGTCTCTACTACACACAAAATTACGAACACAGGCTCTAGAGCCAGACTATCTGATTCACACTGGCCTCTGCACTTACTAGCTGTGAAATCTTAACCATGTTACTGGAACATCTCTGTCTCAGTGTCCTCACCTGTAAAATGGGGATAATGATAATCACATATACCTTGTGTAGATGTCCTATGGATGGATTATCTGAGTTAATACTTGTAAAGCACTAATACAGTGTCTGGAATATAATAGTGCTCAATAAATATTAGCTATTATCTTTATCACAGACTAGTTAAGTCTATCTGAGCCACAAGTCCATTGTAGAGGTCTAAAGGAGTATCAGAAAGTTAGGAATTCCAGGATATTCTAATTGTTTTCATTTGACTGATTTGGAAAGGTCATGTAACTTCTGCTTTCTACTTTCTAAGCTATAACATATGGATAATTAGTTTCTTATTATAATTAACGACTGCAGTAAATATGTGGTTTGAGGGATACTATTATTAAAGCGGTTCTTATTCTCCTGACCTAAGACAAACTGTTTCTTCTCTAACTGACTCAGTGCTCTACTCACCACTGTTGTGCAATAAAGTTAGAGAAAGTTACTGAATCATTTCAAACCTGTTTATTGATGCTAAGATCTCACGGTGTAATGGCAAAAACAAAAAACAGAAAAACCAACAATCCTACTCACAGTTAGGCAATGGCACAGTAACGGAAAGGAAAGAAAAAGGGTCTTAGTTGGTAAACTGTGCAAACCAGCTGCAGGCTCAATTTAGAAAAAAACTACCCACCACATCTATACGTAGTGCAATTGTTTTTTTTTCTTTTTTACAAAAAAGAATGCAGTACTACAATTAAAATGCATTAATTTATTATTTTGATCCTTTTTCGTGCAGTATGTTCCGTCTCTCGTATATTCTGTTATGGCTGAATTCTTTGGCTTATTTCTTACAGATCACTAATTTATACTTGGATGTATTTCTTTTGTTATTGGGTTTACCTACTAGGGACTTTTATTTCAATGATCATATTTTTTGTTTTCAAGATTAACAGTCGATTCTTTAATTAAAACCTGCCTGATGTTATGGTTGTTGTATCCCATCTCTGAGGCTATTGATTATAGTTAATTTAAAATCTTATTTGCTTGATTAACTTTTCTTGGGCATTCATGCTTTTATTTATTGAGTTTGGTGCCTGTCTTTCATGGTGTTGGTTTTCCTTAAAAGCATGGTGATTCTTGGTTTGCTGCCTCTTTGTGTTTGAGCATCCCTGTTTGTGGGAGCTGGTTCTGTTCCCAGGAGCTTTTCCCTCGTCATTGTGGATGGGTCAGGGCAGAGGTGCTGAGAGGAGCTCCCCACCCCCTCCCAGTCCTCCTGCAGTTCACTACTCTCTGCAGCAATGTTTTTCAACCTTTTTTTATTATTGTCCTCCTAAAAAGCCTTTTTAGACACTTTCCCCCATCATTGCCTAAGCCTCATGAAATTGTAGTACCACAGATACGCTGTACATCTGTTTATTTACTGTGGCCCTTTGGAAGTATGCAAGCTATCGTAATATCTAAGGTTTTTGGCTTCCTCTGCCCCTACCCTCCACCCTAAAACCAATTTTTGCCCTAATGGGAGCGGTATGGCCCACCCCCCAGCAGAAAAGTCGAGCTCTGAAGAACGTCCTTCCCTTTCCGTATCTAATATCCTGGAGGTAAATGCTTTTACTGCCTTCTACTTAGACTGCAGTTCCCAAAGAACTCTCCTGCTCCTTCATCCAATGTCTCTTAGTTTAGAACATTCAATATTCCGTGAGCCACTCCTATGTCCAAAGTCTCTGACACACTAGTTTTGTTGTTGTTGTTGTTGTTGTTTTAATTAATAGACTTTGTATTTATTTTTAGAGCAGTTTCAGGTTCCACCAAAATTGGATAGGAAGTACAGAGTTCTCACACACTCCCTCCCCACCCCCACACACCGCCTCCCTCACCGTCAACATCCTCATCAATGTGTCACATTGGTTACAATCCCCACTAGGTTTTAAACTGAGGTTTGTTCTGTTAATCTCATGATATATGCTTTCAATATTTCTAGAATTTTTGAGAAACTCAGATCTACTAATAGCATATTTTGCTATTTTCAAGCAATAGTATGAATTCTTTTTTGTCTTTATAACTTTTGTAATTTTGAGTAACTGGAGAAGGTGAGTAGGGAGTCCTTTCTTCACAGTCTGCCCTCTCAAGTCTATCTCTTTGAGAGATAGCTCCACCATGAATGAGAAAAGGGGGTGGGGTGGAGAATTAACTTTCATAGATTGTTATTTTAAGTTGTACCAATGATCCTCTAATTTATATGAGTAGCCCAAGAGTTCTTCTAATAATGAAAAGCAAGCAAGTTATTCTTAACTAAATATTCGACATTTTAAATAAATAGTATTAGCCTATATAGGATAAAGTAGCATGGCTCTATTTTATGTTCTTTCTTTAATGTACTGTATTTATGATTGTTGGAATGTGTAATATATTTAATTAATATAGCATGTTTAAATTATTCATGCTATACATTTAAGCAAATTTATGGAAAAAAACACAAAGACCATGAAATTCTATTTCTATTGCTCCATATTCACTATTAATCTGTCAGTATATATTTATACATGCTATAGAGTTATATTTTATACTAATTTTTTGCTGCTTAATTACTCTGTGTGCGTGTGTGTGTGATATGTGTGGTAGGTGTTTACTTATATTTTCAAGTCTACAAAGTTGTCATTTTTATTACCCATACTTCCCGCATAATTATTATTCAGGATGGAATCATGTTTATTTACATCTTGTTAGGATTAAGAATTAATAATATTTTACATTGTATCAAAAAGTATGAATACTGTCAAGTAACTTTAAAAAAAACTTGAACAATTTACAATGTACTTTCAGCCCTGCCAAACACTGAATTCAAAATTTTTAATTCTTTTGGAAGTTTTAAAATTAGCATTTCTTTTTTTCTTACATTTGTGACTGCATTTTCCCACTTTTTGACTTCCTGTCTGTATTCTTGCATGTAAGTATAAAAGCAAGAATGGCAGGTTGTATTTTCCTAATTCTGTCTGTAACAACCAAACCATTGCATATCTTCTTCTTTGACACTCCTTCCATTGACAGTGCTATTCCCCTTGATGGCTTTGTGGCTTTGTGACGCTGGCAGAAGTGACACTGTGTGACCTCTAAGGCTAGGTTATAAAATGCAATACAGCATCTGTTTGGGCCAAAAGAAGTATATCAAAAAGATACAGGTGCTTGTAGAACTGAGCCACCTTGCTATGAAAAAGCCCAAGCAACTGTGGAGCAGAATTTATAACCACAACTCACAGTCCTTGCTGAGATCAGTACGAAGCTAGCACCAACTTGCTAACCATGTGCATGAGTCAGCTTGACTCACTAGTGACCAAACTAGCCTTTCCTGCTAATGCCCTGGGGGCGGGGTGTGCAGAGATAAAACATCTTTGTTGAGCTCAACCCAAGTTAAATTCATATATATATATAAATATATATATATATATTTTTATATATATATATATATATATATATATATATATATATATATATATATATATGGTTTTAAACCACAAAATTTGGAGCTGGTTTGTTACCTCACAAGAGATAACTGAGACAGTGTACATATCTCTTTTAACAAGTGTAATTTTAAATGTTGACGTATATTTGTTTAATTCTTTATTTGAAACAGTCACTTTTTTTTTTAAATCAGAGAGAAATATAGAGAAGTTAGAAGCAGTATACCATAATGTATAAGAACACTCTGGAATTAGACTATCTAGGATCAAATCCTGGCTCTGCCAATCACAAGCAAATTATCAACAGACTCCTTGTCATTTACTACTTATGCTAATGGTAACTATGTCATTAGACTATTGTGAAGATTAAATGAATTAATGTATATAAAGTACTTAGCCCAATGCCCACCTCACAGTAAATCCTGTTTAGGTGTTAGCCATTCGTATCAGATTAGTATTTTTATATATGTTCTCTATTTTGTTGGTTTGTTTTTGTTACTTTGTTTCTCTATTTTGTTGCTTTGTTTTGCATAAAGACATATACATGTTCTTTACTTTTATGCTTGGTATCAGCAAGGTTTCTTTCCAGTACAGTAACAGAAAGCTCAATAAAAACTTACTTAAGAAGAAATAGCTTAACTAATTTAATAAGAGACCTAGGTAGGGAAAGATCTGCAGTAGGTTAGTTTATCATTTCACTAATACCATGAAAGACCCAGGGTCAGGGCTTCCAGTCAAGATGGCAGAGTGGCAAAATGCTGTGCTTACCTCCTCCCATGACCACATCAAAATTACAACTAAACTACAGAACAACCATCATTGAGAATTGCCTGAATTCTGGCTGAGCAGAAGTCCTATAACTAAGGACACACAGAAAAAGCAACATCCAGACCGGTAAGAGGGGTGGGGATGAAGAAGAGGCCGAACTCACACCCACACCCACATGTGGCAGTCAGAAATCAGGAGGGATACCATGGTTGCAGAGGTCTCCCCTGAGGAGTGAGGGGTCCCAACCTCATACCAGGCTCCCCAGCCCAGGGTTCCAGTGCTAGGAAAAGAAGTCCCACAACTTCTGACTGTGAAAACCAGCGGAGATTGTGGCTGAATGAAACAGAGTGCAGCTGGAGTCCCAGGTACTCCTCTTAAAGGTTCTGCACATGGACTTACTCGCTGACGGACTCACTTACTCTGAGCTCTAGTGTAGGGGTAGCAGCTTGAAAGGCATTAGAGACATATGGGGAGGAACTAAGCTGTCTACCTTCAAGATGAGGGCTGGAGGAGCAGCTTTCTCCCAGACACAGCTGCTGGAAAAAGCCATTGTTCCTTTGTTAAGCCCTTGTCCCACCCAGCCTTTAGGCACAGGTGGGCACCAAGTCAGAGTCTCCATCACCCTAACACCATTTGCCCTATCCTGGTGATTCCCTGAGACCCTACCTCAGCAAACTTGTGGGAGACTTTTCCCAAACCAGTGACTTTTCCATACAAAGGGCTTGTCTTGGCTCATGCTACAGACTTTCTTAAAATCTCTCAAAGGTTCAAACTACAAATAAGCAGCATCTGGCCTCAGCATGCACCATACCTCTTGCCAAGTAGCCCAAAGCCAGGCACTAGGGGAAGCCACCTCAGTTCACAGGTTAGCTTCTCCCAGGCTAACTCCAAGCCTAGCACAAGTGGAAATCATCATTTTGTAGGTCATACCAAGTGGCCCAGGACAAGACACAGGAAGTGGCTGACTTTGGCCTGCAGCAGAGCACCTCCCAAGAGCCTTCAGAACAAACACACCCAGTGGCCACCTACAGACCACATCAGAGCACCAACCAACCGCCTCCACAAACAACACAATGAAAGGGCAGACTGGGCAGGCACCAGAGCTCTTCTAAAGCATCTCCTGCTCCATAAGGTCAGCCCCTGAATAATAGCTCCTCCACTGTAATCATGGCCAGTCCTCACAACCAATTAGCCTGAGGGTGATCCCTCTCTTTGATGTGCCAACAGCGATCAAGGCTCAACTATAACAGGAGGGCACACATAACACACACAAGGGACACATCTGGAAAACTCAGCTCAGGTGATCAAGGAGAATGTGCCACTGGGCCCCATAGGACACCTACTACATAAGGCCGCTCCACCAAGACCTGTAGACATAGCAGCTCTACCTAATACATAGAAACAAACACAGGGGGGCAGTCAGAATGAGGAGACAAAAAACATTTTGCAAATGAAAGAAGAGAACAAAGCTCCAGAAAAAGAACGAAACAAAATGGAGACAAGCAATCTACCAGATGTAGAGTTCAAAACACTAGTTATAAGGATGCTCAGTGATTTCAGGGAGAACTTCAACAAAGAGATAGGAAACATAAAAATGGAGATAGAAAACATAAAACAGAACCAGGCAGAAATGAAAACACAGTAACTGAAGAATACATTAGAGGGACTTAACAGTAGATTAGATGTAGCACAGGATCAAATCAATGGTTTGGAAGATAAGCTAACAGAAAACACCCAATCAGAACAGCAAAAAGAAAAAAGAATTTAAAAAATGAGAATAGTTTAAGGGGCTTCTGAAACAACATCAAGTGTACCAACATTCACATCATAGTGATACCAGAAAGAGAAGAAAGAAAGCAAAGAATGGAAAACCTATTTGAAGAAATCATGATGGAAAACTTCCCTAAACTGGTGAAGGAAATAAATGTACAAGCCTAGGAAGTGCAGAGAGTCTCAGACAAGATGAACCCAAAGAGACTCACATCAAGACACACCATAATTGAAATGTCAAAGGTTAAAGACAAAGAAAGAATCTTAAAAGCAGCAAGAGAAAAGCAGTTAGTTAACTACAAGGGAGGTCCCATAAGACTGTCAGATGATTTCTCAACAGAAATTTTGTAGCCCAGAGGGAGTGGCACAAAATATTCATAGTGATGAACAGCAAGGTCCTACAATCAAGATTACCCAGCAAAGCTATCATTTAGAATCCGAAGGACAGATAAAGAGCTTCCCAGATGAAAAAGCTAAAGGAGTTCATCACCAACAAACCAGTATTACAAGAATGTTAAAGAGGCTTCTTTAAAAAGAAGGAATAAAAGGATAAAAAATGTGAATAATAAAATACATATCTATCAACAATTACTTTCAATGTAAATGAATTAAATGCTCTAATCAAAAGACATAGGGTAGCTGAAAGGATAAGAAAACGAGAATCTTACATATGCTACCTACAAGAGATTCACTTCAAATCAAAAGGCACACACAGACAGAATGGAATGGAATAGAAAAAGGTATTTCATGAAAATGGAAACAAACAAAAACAAAAAGATGTGTTAGCAATACCTTTACAAAACTAAATAGACTTTAAAACAAAGCCAATAATAGGAGACAAAGAGGGACCCAATAATTCCACTTCCGGGTATTTATCCAAAGAAACCCAAAGACTAATTTTAAAAGAAATATGCATCCGTATGTTCATTGCAGCATTATTTGCAATAGCCAAGATATGGAAACAATCTAAGTGTTCGTCAACAGATGAATGAATAAAGAAGTGGAATATTACTCAGCTTTAAAAAGGAATGAAATCTTGTCATCTGCAACAACATGGATGGACATAGAGGGTATTGTGCTAAGAGGAATAAGTCAGACAGAGAAAGACAAATACCATATGATTTCACTTAGGAATCTAAACAACAAAATAAAAAAATAAAACAGAAACAAATCATAAATACACAAAACATTTTTTGTCAGATGGGAAGGGTTTGGGAGGATGGGTAAAAAAGGGGAAAAGATCGAAGTAGTACAAATTGGTAATTTCAAAACAGTCATGGGGATATAAATTATAGCATAATGAATATAGTCAATAACATTGTAATAACTGTATGGTGTCAGATGGGTAATAGATTTATCAGAGTGATCACTTCGTAAGTTATATAAATGTCTAATCACTATGTTGTACCCCTGAAACTAATATAATATTGTACGTTAACTGTAATTGAAAAGTAACAATTATTAGAAAATAGAAATAAACAATGTAGAATAAGAGGACAGAGGATGATGTTGGTGTAGGGTACCATTTTAATTGAGATAGTCAACAGTTGCCTTTCTGAGGAAGTAGCATTTGAGTAGAGATCTGATTAAGTGGAGAGCGCAAATCTATTAAAGATCTATTATGGGATTGTAAATTATTGCAGCCACTGTGGAAAACAGTATGAGCCCTTCTTCAAAAAATTGAAAATAGAGATGCCATATGACCCAGCAATTCCACTTCTGGGTATTTATCCAAAGAAAACAGACAAAAAAGCTAAGTGAAAAAAAAAAAAAAAAGATTCAGGTTCTATCCAGCATTTAGATTTACTAATATTGGTAACAAAGTGGCAAAATAATCCCAAGCATCATACCCCAATACGGCAAGTCTGGAAGAAGACTCTTGATTTTCTCATAGAAGCAAGACAGTTTTCTTCACTGACTTATGTTCATTGGCAAAAATTGGGTATGTACTCAATTCAAAACCAAATCCCTTGCAACATGATTGGCATGGAATGGATGTTGAACCATCAACCACAATGTTCACTGAACACTTTCAAGTGTATACAATTTGTTGCTGGTAATAAACCCTATTTCATCAATAGCTCTGATTTCTTCTCTGCTCCAGATGTTATTTAAGAGAGTGTTCTGTGCTTTCCAGGTAGTTGGTTACTTTTCAATTCAACTTTGTTATTGTATTGTAGACAAAATGATATGTTTCAGAATTATGGTCTTTTGTGTTTATTATGCATCTTTAATCTCATCTATTTTTCAAGAAAAAAATCTATTCATTTTGCTCCATGTCTATTATTTTTATTACATTCTTCAGCTACATAATTAATTGATTGATCTGCCATTTTGACAGTGACATTTTAAAGTTTTTAATTGTAAATATATTTATATTTATTTCTTCCTATATTTCTGCGTTAGCTTTTGTTTAGGCATTTGTTTGCTTTATTTCTTTGAATACGTAGATGTAATGCTGTTAATATTTTATGTGTTAATGTAGTTTTTACCATCACATATGGATCTTGTTTCTCGCTTGTACTGTTTTACTCCCAAATCAATTTCTCCTAATACCATGATAGTAAATTTGCTTCTGCTTCTCTCTCTTTCCACTCTTTCTCTAATTGATTTTTGTTTTGTTTTTGGACAAATGTGTTGCAAATCAGACCATTTCTTAATAGCCTTCTTATTTCTCCTTTTGATGACAATGATGGCAATTAGAACTGTTAGCCTAGAAAAGTACAAAAATAGCTACCGGTTTTATTTATTTTTTTATGCCTATTCTCATTTCCTGGATCTCTGAGGGCCTATGAACGCCTGACATTTGCATGTTTAAAGAAATTCATCTTTTACAAAACAATCTGTATGTCATAATGGAGTATCATCAACAATGCCATGGTTAATACCAGCAGCCTGGAAAGCAGCCTGCATTTTCTGATAATGAAGGTGACAGGTTGTAAATAAAGACACTGCTTCAACCGTTTGTGAAAGTCAATAATACAACTAAGGTTATATTATCATCTAGTTTTTTTATTCAATAGTATTTTGTAGGTATTACAAGTAATTTTACATGAGAATTCCCCAAATAGTGAAAAACATGTAGATTATCTCTAAACAACTACAGCTTTTAAATTATTCGCATTTTCTGTTCTTTTTTAATATAGATCTCCTTTCTTTGAACCTGTATAACACTTATAATCTATACCATTTGAATACCCTCTGTCTTGGCAGAGTTTCTACTTGCTTCACTTGTGTTATTAGTCTTGTCTTTGCAACTGTATTTGTCAGTTACTCCAAGGCAGGGATCATGTTTCATACTCCTTTTGTTTTTCTATTGTAACTTTGCATAGAGTAGGTGCTCAGTAAGTACATACTGATCAATTAAAGTTCTCCAAGGAGCCCAGTGATGTTTTCTAGAATAGTGTAGGTATTGTGTATTTCCATGTGTATGAGAGAGAATACAGTGTATGCCTACAGTAAACTGTGTAATTACCCCAAAGATACCAGGTTCTAATCCTTAGAATATGTAAATACTACCTTATTTGGAAAAATAGTTTTTGCAGACATGATTAAGTTAAGCATCTTGAGACAGGGAAATTGTCCTAGATAATCCAAGTGGGCCCTAAATGCTGTCACAAGTGTCCTTATAGAGACAGGCAGAGGGAGATTCCATACACAGAGAGGGCTGAGAAAGAGGAGGACAAGGGGAAAAAAGGAGTAGAAAAAGATTTGAAGATGCTGGCCTTGAAGATTTGAGTGATGAGGCCACAAGCCAAGAAATGTCAGCAGCCACCAGAAGCAGGAAGAGGCAATGAATTAATTCTCCCCTATAGCCACTGAAGGGAGCGTGGCCCTGCCAACACCTTGATTTCAGTCCGATGATTCTGGCGCAGGACTTCCGGCATCCAGATCTGTGAGAGAATAAATTTCTATTGTTTCAAGCCACCAAGTTTGTGATAATTTGGTAGAGAAGCCATTGGGAGCAAATACGATGCCAATCAACACATTTTCAGTTATTGGGGCATTTAAGAATCACACATCTGGAGCTCGTAGAGCCCTTTTCATCTTCCAATTGTAACCTAATGGTGCCATTACACGTCAAGCACATTGTCGACTATGTAAAGGAAACCACTCTGCAACACTCTTCGATGTATGTTATCAGCCACATTGAGTAATTTCTCGAGTCTCAATAATATGTGGATTGGCAGGCATTTCTACCCACTGCCCCCACCAGTTCCATATAGGTTGATCTCTCAGGATCTGTACACCTCTCAAATTCTCTGCTCTATCAGGAGACCATGGGCTTCAGTTGTGTCCAGTGTGATGACAACAGGGTTCCTGGATTAGCACTAAGTGCTATCTTTGGTATCCAATGTGAAACCAAAGGGCCGTGTATAAGTAACCCAGTGGTAAAGTGGGGTGCCTTCAAATCCACAAGAAAATTCTGCTAGCTTCCTCAATAAAATTGGCTTCAATGATCTAGTTAAGAACATGGAAACACTCTAGTTCCACTAAAACCTGATTTGAACAAGATGTCCTGTTTATAAAATGCCAGTTGAATGAAACCTACAAACGGAATGCAGCTATACGGGTAAGGCATGCCGTCTCTGCTCAGAGATGCCACTTGACAGAGTGTCTTTGTGTTCAGGTTACTTTAGAACTAGCTGGGGGCCCCATGGGCACTAGAGATAGAGGCAAGGCCTTCACTGTTTTTCAAACTTCATTTTTTTTTTTTGAAATAGGTTTCTTTCTTTGTTTCCTTTTGTTTTTAAAACAAGGAAAGCAGGCTGCATTTCCAAGGTCATTAGCTCCCTCGCACTTCTCTTCAGGAACATATTGTTTTGTTTTATTTTTCTTTAACCTAGGAAAAAAACTCAACCACAAATGTAATGTCTATCTTTCAAAATAGCAGCTGAAAAAAAGCACAGGATGTGTGAGACCAAAAACGTTCTTTTGACTTCCTCTCGTGTGTGTGTGTGTGTGTGTGTGTGTGTGTGTGTGTGTGTGTGTGAGAGAGAGAGAGAGAGAGAGAGAGAGAGAGAGAGAGAGAGAGACTTTCCTCACTGTCTTCCCAGAAGGAGCCTACTGGAAGTAACATTCTTCAGTTTGGTGTAGGGAAAAAACTCCCCAAATGAGAGAGCAGCATCTTCGGAGCAAAACCTTTCTGTTCTGTGCATTTTGGCATGGGGCTAACTTCAGTGTAGCTATTTTATCTTCTTCATTATGTCATGACTTGAAGTGTGCTGGTCTTTCTTCTTTTCTCAGTTGTGTGAAAATACCATTTGATCATGGATACCAGAACTTCTGAAATGCTGGCTTTCCCTGGGGGCTCTATAAGAAAAACTTCTTGGAAATCTGTCTTCAACCAACTGAGCTATTTATTTTCTTTTTGGGTGCATTCCATTAGGCAACAGGATTTATTAGTTTGAATTCTTGCCTCACAGAACTACTTGTTCTTAATGACATGTGTCCTTTCTTCCACTTCTCATACCCCATACCCTCTTCATTCAATTTCTTCTTCCTTTATTTTCTGTATCTTTGCACAGTCTTCTGCAACCACCCACCTACTTGTTATTAACAAGGGACCTTTTTCACCCCCATTATTTTGGATGTGAGTTTTGTAAAGTGCATAGGTACTATACAGCAAATCGTTTTTTAAAATTTGAACCGAATTTTATTGATTAAATGCCATTAAAACTCCTGTCAGTATACGTATGTTTGTTTCTGTTATATGCACTCTAATTCTTCATAAAATTAACTGTGGTGTCTCAGAATGATGGGCATGCTATTTCTTGGTGATAACTATAACACAATGTTTTGTTATGCCTGCACAGTATCATCTTTCTCTTTGCAAAAGGCAGTTAGTTCACTTTCAGAAAGAAATGAGTATCAAAGTTTAAAAACTGACTAAACCAAAGAAAGGAAAAACTAGTTATGGTATATCTGTAGCAGCATGCCTGTTGGTGGTTTAACCCACAGCACTGAGAGCCAAGGCATTGGAAGAGTCAAGAAGAGCAGTAGTCCTCTTCTGAACAGTGCATTAGCCATACTGAGGTGTCACCCCCCCCCCCTTTTCATGACATAAGGGGCTTTAACTGAAACTAGACTACTTTACGAAAGTTCCTGAGTGTCAGGTATTTCTTGAACTACTGGCAATTTTTGTTTCCTGTTTACTGACTAGAGGTTTATTTGCAGTTCTATGCAATTTTATTCTTTCAGGGGCTACCTTATTGTTTGTTCCTTCAATCCTTCTCTGCCTAAAAGAATGGCCCTGAGCTGAGCATGTTGAAAGGTGAAGAAGATACTATTTTTTTTATTTATTTGCTGTTTTCACTAATGAAACCAAAGGCAGATCATTTTCTTGGTATATCATTTAGCATCTTATCACATTTCTTTTTTCTTTGTGGTATATATTTTTTCTGTATGGTCTCTTAAAGCAAATGACAGTTAAACATGCTGTTTCTGGCTTAGATCAGGTACTTTCTCAAGATGGATTTTAAAGGCCTTTAATGCCATGTGATCAGCCAGCCCCAAGAATATCCTAAGGAGAAAACTTCCACGTTCAGTATACTTAACATGTCTGATTTTCTTTTGGACTTCAGAAGATATATCCTGGCTCTGCTCTTATTTTATCTGTCTGAAACACCCTTTAAGGAAAATCACAAAAATAAAATAAGAGATTTTTACATAAATATTTGGATCTTGGTTCTCTGGAGTTTTAATAAATCAAACCTTCAGAGGAAAACTACATGAAAAATTATATAGAAACAGTCTCTTTAGATGCTTTCCTACTCAAAGTACAAACTATTGTTCTCTTAGGCATAAGTCTTCCCTGTTATGCAATGATTCCAAGAAGAAGGAAGTTGATGATACCAGACTCAAAGTAAAAATCCAAGTAGATTTCTCTTGCTTTGGTGGGCTTATTCCTGTTTCTCAGATCCTTTTGCATGTTGGTTAAACTGCCCTGGGACCCAGGCAGATTTGCCCAGTATGTACTGGGGAATAAAACAACTCCTTCTTTTATCTGAGTACTTTGTAGGGAGCAATCTACAACAGGGAGGCTCTTAAACACACTTCTTTATGACCTCGTTTGGTCCCTGGCATGGGTTACACAGCACAGTTCATTTCTTATACTTTTATCACACCTGGAGTTCCTTTGGTTATAACCTGCCAATTTGCTTTACAGGTTATCACTTCGAAACAAATCTTAAACATTTTTTAAATAGACAGTATTGGGCCAGAAGCCAAGAGAAGGGAACTAGCTTATTTCACTAGTCTAAAGATCTTGCAATTTTTCACCAAGTTTGAGAAACATAGCTCTCAAGTACAAGGCCTGCCTCTGCTTGCCCTGGGAGTCTGGCCCGGGCAACAGAGGATACTATGCCACTGGGTTCTAAGGGTCTATTTGTCAATATCTCACTGTGGCACCTTTCTCAGGTCTTTGTGTCCACTAAAGGCTAAGGGGTATGGTAGAGAGCTTTAGCTGGGCATAAACTGTCATGTTGATCTAAGACATGATCTCTGAGTTAACAGGAAATGAAATAGCTTCCTCATCAGTAGCTATGGCTGGGTTTGGGTTGAGCTACTGCCTAGAAGCAATGAAGACCAAATGTGGAATAAAGCCCTAACTGTTCTTATGCCATTAATTATGCTGCTTTATGAATGTCTTTCTTGATTAATAACTATTGCCAGATGCAATGTATCTTGGGGTCCAAAGCTGGAAAGTTCACGTTAATGACTTTTGACCACAGTTCCATTGATAACAGTTCTTCAGGAGAGCAAAATAGTTCAAGTTTTTCTTTGATTTTTGAATATTTTTGTTTAATAATCATAAGAAAAGTAATTTTGTTGTGGCTTTAAAAAGTCTGTCTAAATAAGCACGACCTTCCCATCAGATTGGATTACAATCTGTTCTTGAACTAGACAGAAAAAAAACTATCGAAAGACTTCTTGAAGTCTTTTTCCAGGACTTTGATTCTATTAGCTAGAACATTCTTTGAACACAGGGCAAAGTCCTCTGGCTATTAAGTCTGAGAACATGACATTTCACATTTATGGTTTTCAGAAATTTCAGTGTCCCAAGACAGCTAAGTTTGTTTTTTGATTTCCTGCCTAGCACTTTTTTTTCTATTTTGACTTACGTTTAAATTACAAATATGCCTTAGATGTAATTAATGAGTATATATGAAATATATTTTATATACAAAAATATTTAGAGATTAAATACAAAATATTTAGAGATGTGGTGTATGAAACCATAGTTAGATTGTCTCAGTCATTCTCATAAAGGTTCTAGACAAATTAATTTAAAAAGTTTTTTAGCAGTTAAGTTTATGAAAATATTTCCAGGAGATAACATATATTGCCACATATTCCATTAAGGAACGTATCTACACTTAAAACAATATTTTCAGAGGTAGGGTTAAGTAATATTCTTTCCTTTATTTCATTAAAGTGCCAGAATGTTAAATAATTCACTGGAATTCACATAAATTTAGCATTGTTTTTGTCACAGTTGTGGGGAAAAGGTTTAAAAATAAGAAAGAAAAAAATATTTTGGGATCACACGGGTACTTCTAATTAGATCCTAGGGTAATTAATACATTTTTAAAAATCAGTGTTAGATGGAGTCTGCTTTCAGGGATTCTGTATGTGTCCTACTCTATGTGTCAGATTTATCTCATTTTAGAAAAGTGTACAAAAGATGGAACTAACTGTCTGGAAATTTAATCAAACATCTAAGAAACTCACTGAAAGAATGTACTAACTTCATATTCCTCTTTTGTTATAATAAAATTGGATTTGAAATGGCAAACTACCTGCTTTCTCTGTATTAATTAGAATAGTGATTTTGATAAGGATATAAGCAGGGCAAATTTCCTATACTGAAGGCCAGAATAGAGTAGAGAGAGAGTGCACTGGGACATAGGTTGGTTTGGTTATAGAGAGCCTTGAAAAGTTTAGAGTATACACATACACATACAACCTCACGTACACGCATACTGTATGTTGGGGGGGTATATATGCAGTCATGATAGAGAAATATTAGTGGGTCCTCCCACAATCTCTGTTGCAAAAATAATGGTTGTAACAGCAACACCTCTGTGCCATTTGCTTGGAAGTCCTAAGCCCAACACTTGGTAAGATTTGACTGGAATAGGGCAGATCTTTTATGATATTTGGTCAGCCTTTGTGCATATGTCTTTTACCTTATTTGACTTACACACACATACGGTTTATTATACATTATTACTTGCACTAGTAATGTTGGTTTATATGGTATCCTTTTTTCTAATATAAATAAAAGAGTCATTTACCCTCATTAAAGAAAGAGAACCTGTCTCGGTGGTCTTGAAATTTGTTTTTAGTGATTCCTTCTTTCTCATTCACCCAGAAAGCCAGATTAATCTTTAGAGAGCCTTAAAACAAAAACAAAAACAGAAACAAAAAAACAAACTATATTACTTGCAGAAACTTTTGGCAATCCCCTCAGAAAAAATTCCACACTACTCCTTCTAACAGACATGAAGACCTATGGCTCCACCTTCCCCATCCAGCTGTTATTCTCCACAATTAACCAGCACACACCCTTTTCCAGATTCTGCTCTTTTCCTTGCTTAGTTGTGTCTCCTGGTCTAGGTCTTCTTCATACCATTTCTTCCACTCAGGCTGTTCTTCTTCTTCCTTTCACTTCACCAAATCCTTTTCACTCCTCCAACTAAAATCCTATCTCTTCTATAAAACCTCACCAGTTCACTCCAGGTCATTCTAGACTCCAGCGTCATGCTACGAACAGTTGGTTTATGTGTTAAGTACTACTCATAAAATATGAGACATGAGAAGGTTAAGGCAAGACTAGGGTTCCGGTCTTCTGATTGGATTCTGTTCACTGGACTGTCTTTGTGTCTTTTCTTTCTGCCTTTCTGCCATTTCTCTCATTTTTAAAAAAATTTCTTTTTCTCACCTTTTCTATTCCTCTCCCCCCACCTTTTAAATGTGAAGAGACATATTCTAAGCATGGATGCACTTAGAAAGCCGTACTTGGAGGAGGGAAACCAATACATGGCAACTAGAAGTTTGGAGCACCCAGTGTGGAGCATATCCAGTCTTTTCACAATCAAAAGAAAATAAAATAAAAATTCCAAATGCCACAATCAATTAAATCAAAAGAGAACTGCATTTATTATTAGGATAATCCCCAAAGGATTGGCATATTACAGCCCAAGATTCTGAGATGAAAAAACCAACAATAAAACAACAAGAACAACAAACCTCATCTAGCCAGTTCATTATGGAAAAGGATGCGTGGTATAAAAGAAAATAATTGAAAAACATGCACGTACATGGTATTGAGGTAAGGAGGCGATAAGAAATATAAACTTGGGAGCTAAGACATTTAGAAACAATAAAGGATATCAAAGTTATAAAGGAGAAAAACAGTGCTTACTTAAGTCTGAAGAGAGGCAAGTCAAAGCCTTCACCTTTTGCCTAGAAGAAACACTTCTTTTATAAAAGCCGAGACAAAGCCACAAAATGCCCAGCTACAGCCACAAGCTGGGGTAAGAGAGAAAGCATTAAGAGAACATTTCAAAGGGCATATTCAGAGATGTTGTTTCACTAAGGGCCCCGTATTTGCAAAAATGTTTTTCCAATCATCCTGCTCAACCTGAAGGAGAATACACAGGAGGCATGGAAACAGAACCTGAAGAAAGGAAATCTCTGTCCAAGCATACCACACAAATCTAAAAGACCTAAGATTCTTGAATTTAGTTTGCTGACTCTATTTTGTCCTCCCTCCTGTTAGGCAGAAAAACAAACATGGAAATCGAGGTGATCACTTTAAAAATAGTCTTCTTACTCTCTCAAAATCAATGTGAAAGAGGAAAAAAAATCTTCTAAGACTCTCTCTTACATTCAATAGTTAATGGTAACTTATGACTATGTTTTTAACTTTCTTTTGTTGAGTCATGGCCTTCTCCTCCCCTACGCCTTAGTTTTCAGGGTCAACGGGCAACCTTTTATAAATCATGGGACTGGATTTGCTATGTTTGGTCTTGATCCAGCGTCTTTATTATCTCTGCTGTTGTGTACTACAGTTTTGTAGACACACCAGATAAAAAGGAGCAACAAAACCAGATTATTCCCAGACTGCCAACTGATTTTGAACTGTTGCTACTGCTGGTACACAAAATAATGGTCTTTTATTCAAAAATCTTAGAATAGAAATATTGGGGGAGAAGCGGATTGTGTTAATTTTGGGTTCTGTCAAACTCCTTTGTTCCTTCTTTGCCTCAGTTTCCTAACTTGTTTAATAGTATTGTTCAGAATTTTGTTTTGTTCTCTAATTCTATCTAGTGCAAAATGCCTTGAGTATTTTTTCACCATTCTATTATAACAAAATGAGAATCAAGAAGGATCCATATATCATCATGTATAATCCTCCAGATCTTGCTTCCAGAATTCCTTAGTCTTCAATTGTAGTGTCTCAGGAAATCTACAAAACCATGCCAGTTCACAGTCAACCCTAAGGAGTTGATCCCTGGACAGGTGAGGCCCAAGGAGTTGAAATAAGTTGTTGCAAGTCGTAAAGTTAGCTAGGGTCAGAACTTACCAGAATTAGAACTCAACTATTCCTATTCTCCATTGAACATAATTCATTTTCACTGGAATTTCAGAATGCCTAAGCAGAGAGAGGTCTGAACTGCATTTCTTGCTCAGTCCAGGATGACTCTTAAAAATACATGATCTGAAAGAGTCTGAGGCCTTGGGCTGTTTCTCTTTGACTGACAATTCTATGGAGAGTCTAAGAGACAAGACCACCTCCTTGAGCAGAGCCAAATCCCCAAGGACCTCAGACTCAACCTACTTTCTTCACACTTGACCCTGGGCAGAGCTGATACAGCTAAAGCACCCACATCTCCGGTTGAACCAGGGTAGAGTGGGGTGGGAGAAGGGTACAAGATCAACCATTTGTCCAAAGGGTCATCTGTTGACACAGCCATCAACCCAATAACAGTGGGCCATTTTCTCTCTCGAATTAGTTGTATGTGAAATCCCTTAAAAATATAATTTTGCTATATTCTTAACTTTTTTTCCTCCAGAAAACTACCAAAGACTCACGATCAATTACCTTGCCTTGAATAAAAAATCAGGCAGGTATGCACGTGAGTTTTGTCCAAGTCTCTGCACAACAGTGGAACATTGTTTTAGGATTGAGAGATGTATGAAATACAAATCTGCCAAAAGGCTTCCTCTGAATTGCTCTGGGACTAGGCAGGGCCGGCCTTAACCTTCCAAGGGAGGAGGAGAAGACAAGGCAAGTCTGAGTCAGGTAACGCCCTTGGGTGAGGTCTGGGAAAGATAAAGAATTCAGATCACAAAGATAGAGTCCACTAAACATTTCTGTGCCCCACTGAGTCGGTTCCACAACAAAGTGAGAAAATGCAGGTGTGGATGCCAAACATTTCACGGCCTTTGGAATCGCGGGGAGGTGCGGGTGGGCAGCAGGCAAGGAAGGGACGGCTTGGGGCTGCCAGAGGTTAATCGTTTGTACGCGGCGAACCGAGGAAAGTTCACCCGATTTTTGCTACAAACCTGCAACATTGAGCCTGGAGGTAAACTGGCTGGAAGCGAATTCAGAACTGGAATATCCGGGCCCCCACCTACGAGCGCCCCTCCCATCATTGCCGGATCACGCGTGGGACCCAGGGGCAAGAGAGAGCCTGGCTCACTGCCAGGCTCCGCCCATCCCGTCCGTCCGCCCCTGGCTCCGACCCTCCGGCTCTCCTGCCCCCGCCTCTCCAGTCCGCCCAGCTCCGGCCCCGCCCCCGAGGGCAGGCGAGCTGTCTCCGCCCTCGGCCCGGAGGTGGGAGGCTGCCGGAGCGGTGCCGCAGTAGCCGCCTCAGCAGCTCCAGAGCCGGCCCGTCATCCTTAACCGCTGTCGAGCCGTGCCCGGAGCCCGGCCGAGGAGGCTGCAGTCGCAGCCAGAAGCCCGCAGCCCGCGCCTCGAGTCCGCCGCCGCGCTCCGAGGGCGCCCCAAGCCACGCCATGGTGAAGGTGACGTTCAACTCGGCTCTGGCCCAGAAGGAGGCCAAGAAGGACGAACCCAAGAGCAGCGAGGAGGCTCTCATCATCCCCCCTGACGCCATCGCGGTGGACTGCAAGGTCCGAGGGCCGGGGAGTTCGGGGGTGTGGGCGCTTGGCGGGGCCGGGAGCGCTGCGCGGGGCCGGTGCGGCTGCAAGCGCCGAAGTGGCGCAGCTGTCGGGTGCGGCGCACGAGTCCCCGAGAGCGCCCAGCTTTTCCTGTTTCTCGGGCGGCTCACCTTTCTTGTCCGGCCGCAGCTTCTTTGTAAGAAAGTGCGTGTGCAGGAAGCGGTGCGTAACGCTGGATCGGGGGCTTGGGAGGCCTGGAGAGAAAAGAATTGAAGAATTGTGCTGAGTTCACGGTCCTTGTTGCAGTCGGGGTAATGTTCGTGGGGCGGGGACTGGGCTGCTTCGTTCTGGAAACCAGCGGCGACATGCAAAACAACAAAAACAACAACAGTTTGGCACTTCCTCCCAGTGTAAATAATGTGCCTAAAATGGCTGACATCATTGCAAGCCTAAACCTCTGTTGCTTTCTACTTTCGTTTCTACGCTGAACAACACTTGGACTAAGTCCAGCTACTGTAAGCCTCTTAATTTTAAAAGCATTTTCTTCTTTACCTCCTTTTTTCACGGCCCTTCGGTATTGGCAAGTGAACTTCATGGGGGGTTTGAAGATGAGGAGCAAGGACTTGAGGGTGAGGGGAGAAAGAAAGCAAGGTGACGGTCTGCTCAGAGTAGGTTCTGGCTGTCGATTTTATAATTAAAACAAGTGTTGCCCGTAAAGATCAGTAATTACTATGTGGATGTTAGTGTAAAACCGACAATGGCTTTTAAATTATATCAGCATCTTTATAGGACCCCTTAGGCTAACTGAAACTGAACGTAAGAAACTGTTTTCATAAAATTCTCTTTTATTTTACAAAATCCCTGTTTTAGCTCTAAGTAAAATCAGGAGTGGAACCAAAATTGTGCTAACTTCAGTTGGCATTTTTCAAGACTTGTTTATCAGTAGGCTAAACTTCGTTTTTAACTTTTAAAAAAAAGCCAGTAATTTGTGTGCAGATATGAATAATATGCATTATTTTTTATATGGTCTAATGAAAATTACTACTGAAAAATAGGCTACTAATATGCTATAAAAATGTTTGAGAATATAATGTTAATCTTGATGTAAAAATGTTAGCCTATACTTATTTTTGGAAGTGTTCTAGTTAACACAACCGTCAGGGGTTGATTTTTAAATGACTGCCTTGCCTTGAAAGAGGAACAGTGAATTGATTCCCTAAAAGGATTAAGAGTTTGGCTGTTTTATTGTTTTCCTGAATCCATTGCAAACAGGCCTGCTCTTACAAGAAAATGTTTGGAATGCACAGATCATAATTCCAGTAGCAAACTATTATCTTAGCTCTCTAATGTTTATCTAATATTCATTGTACCTGAAATAGCTTGATGGTCAGGTGTCCGGTCACCACAATCTCAAGTACATATATATAGATAGATTTTAATTCTATTATATGTCTTTTTAAAATCATATAAACAAATATGACCCCTCCCATAATAGAGAGAGAAACTATGGGGTGATGTCACTTCAGACAGCTTTTCTCTGTTCTGCTGTAGTGAAGAAGATTTGAAACACTGCAGAAAAATCAGTCAGTTTGCTGGGCAACTTTAAGTCTGACTTTTGACGATTTCTGTCTTTTCTGAAATGGTGACCCTCTTTTCAGATCCTCAGAATTTCTCACTGTTTCACTGTATTTGAATTTGTGGTCATAGCAGCTGTAAAAAAGTAATGATTCATAGTTCTGTGCTTTGTTTTCCGTTTCTGTATCCTCAGATCTCCATATCCAAAGAAAAATACTGGAACTAAGCTGTGAGGGCCAGAGTCCTCCTTTGTGACCACACAGCAGTCATAGAAGAAAGGGTAGCTACAAAATGACTAATTCTTTTTCTAGCTATAAGCTCAAAGATTCTTCAGTGCATGACAAAATATTGCTCTACATTAAGAGTAGAACCTTATAATCAGTCCGTCACTTAATGGTAAATGAAAACCCTACTTCGTAACAGAGGTTTGTGAAAGAACTTCTGATCTCTTCATCTTAGAGCTTGGGCAGTGATTACATAATACTCTCTGGCTCCTTGGGGTGACTGTATAGTAACTGTGGAGTTGGACTGCCTGGATTCTGGGGCATTTCCTTGCCTGGTTGCTTGAGAGAATCAAGTAAAGCTGGTTATGGACCAGAACTCCCAAACGAAAATTTTTAGTGCCTTTAAACCTCCTAGACCACAATATCCTAAAGACCAGCGTTTCTCAAAATATACTCTTAAGGGTCACCTGCTCTGGTATCATCTGGGATTCTGGTTTAAAAATGCAGAATCTACTACCTCATGCTTCAGGAATTCTATCACTCCAGTCAGCTGGCTTATGTAACAAGAATTCCAGTACTTTTATACTGCTCTTGTCTTTAGTATTTCTTGAGCTCTTTTCTCACTTCAGGGTGAGAACCCTCTGGAAGCAGTTCCATTGCCCCATTCTTCAATCTTGTCTTTTCAGTAGCTATTAATCCAAACAGCCATGCCTGTTGATTATGTTATCTCAACCAGCTTGCTGTTTTTAATTCTTTTCTTACATTTTCCCCTTAACTATTTTCACCTTCCTCTACCGGTCCCAATTGGCACAAACCTCTTAGAGGTATAGAAACAGCAAAGAGTAAGTAGTACCTAAGTTTTGTGCACATTTTATGTTATAGGAAATTCATTTATGTTTGTGTCTATAACTTTGAACTTTGCAAAATTGTTTGTTATATATGTGCAAATATCAAAAAAAGTACTTTATGTACTGAGTCAGAAGTCTCAGTTTTGTCATTACGTTACTGTTTGATCTTGGGCTTAAGTTTTTAGTTTTCCTTATCTGTAAGATGAAAAGGTATGAACAAATGGTCTGTAGGAACTCTTCCACGTTTAAAATCTTATGAAGATGCTAGGATTATGTAATTATATTTGACAGGAATTAAATTGTTTTCATGGTGAAAAGTAATGACTACCTCCTCATCCTGACCAGAATGTTCCCTTTCTTCTTTCCCATGTTTAGCATGTTACATTCCTTCCTCATATTAAGCTAAAGTGGGTCGGAGAAAGGAGATGGATAAAGGTGTTAGGTAATAAATCAAATATTCATTTTGGGTTACCTCACTGTAGAATAGTAATTGTCAGCAGCTCATTTTGGTGTAATGCCTAATTATGAAACACCTTTCCCAATATCTGACCTCGAAAAAGCTAAATAAAGTTTGCTTCATAGGTATTTCTGCAAGGCGTTTTGCTGATAAAGTAACGTGCTTGTGCAGGGGAGAAGATGGGAGGGTGAGAAAAAGTGAAGGACTACTAACCCTGTAAGGTCTGAGCTACCCATCCCAAAATGGCTACTTGGGCCCTAGTTATTTACACTTCCTGGCATTTCCTGTTTGCGTTAACAGGACAGAAAGGCTTGGTAACTTAACTTTTTGGTGGTGGTGGTGGTTTTTTTTTGTTTTTTGTTTCGTTTCGTTTTGTTTTGTTTTGTTTGTTTTGTTTTGTTTTGTTTTGTTTTGTTTTGTTTTGTTTGGTGGGGTGGGGCCAGAGGTAAAGAGGAACATAAAACATATGATATCTACTAAAATGTGTTGATCTTTAGAGAAGGCATTGCGAGCTTGGTTCTCTTGAATAAGTGCAGGTCATTACCTAGTATTTGTAAACATTGGCCAGTAAAAACTTTATGGTCATTACATTTTGGTTCTCTATGAGAGTATTGATATCTGAGGTGAGGGTTTAGTACTGGGAGATAAATTAATTGCCCTGTTCATACCAAGTGACTTGGCAGGACCTCCTGTGTACACACTGCCCCGGGAGATGCTGCCGCTGTTGCTGCAGAGAGTGGACAGTTTGCATATTGTACAATTGGAGGACAGGTTACCTGCCTGGGGTATTCCCGGTGTCATCTTAAACATATTTTTTTTCCGGACTAGACAAACAAGTATATTATCCTTGGCAAAGTCAGAAGTTTGTAAGACGTTAATGGAATTCAGCTCTGCCATATAAGAGAGAGGTTTAAGTGAATAGAAGTATTTTTTTAATCAGAAATATCTCTTGGAACACATACTACAGGTCTTTTAAAGGTGACTTAGAATTTAACTTACAAGGTTTTCATAAGGTATTGCTAAAGCTTGACTTGACTTGCAGGTACACCGAAAAATGTAATAAGTAGTGATTGTGTGCATTTTATTTCTCTTCTGTCATACTTGTAACTTAAATATCTGGAGTATCTGTTCAAAAGGCATTTTCTTTTTTCAAAAGGAAATACTTTCTGAATTCACATTATAACTAAAGCTTCTTAGATTGTGTTGTCTGTTATTGTATCAGTAGAGGAAGATCCAGAAAAAAGATTTCTCCTCAAATACGACATCGATGGATTTATTCTCTTAAACTTTTTGGTAAACTTGGAACTTTTTATTAGCGCTCAGACTGAAGAAGTTGAGTACTTTGCCATTGAAGAACTTCTTCAGGCCACAACTGCTACCTGTTAAATAAAGGATTTAACAATTTTGAATTTCTGAATGAGGTGTTTTTTGTCTGTATGATGTAGAAAATAGTAACACTGGAGCTACATTTCAAGAAGCTTACATTATGTGTAGGGTTATTTCTTGGTTCTCATGTTCTTTGCACAATGAGAGTCTTTTACAGGGTAGATGGCTGCAAATTGAAAATTATGTTACAGGTATGACTCAAAGAACATTTAAAAAATCATTTAATTGTGATTATCTCCTTTAATGAGTATTTATGATACATATTCTTTGTGGCTTTAAGGAAATCTACAGTACAATCCTACTTTTTAAGTGTTAGCAGCAATTAAATTAATAAAATTATTTTAAACAATTAAAGATTTTTAAGCTCTTTGATTAGAGGTGAAAACTTTCATGAAGTATTTCTATAATTCTACCATTTAGGGGAAAAAGCAGGAATATTTTTAAGCAGAAGTATTTTCAATCCTGAGTTATAGAAATGAGAAAATTACTCTAGTTTTTATGATAGAGAGCTAGTCTAATTTTTCATTTAATATTTTATCTTTTAATGCTGATAAGTTTCCAGACTTAGAGCTAATATAAATATGTCCAGAGAAAAATTAATGTTGAAATAAAATTTGCAGTTTATAAGTGCTAACACTTTCAAGTTAAATATCTTGAATTTATTTGGGCAATTGACACTAAGTATGGTATTAGATATTTAATGATTTTGAGATTAAAAAGGCCTTTTTGACATAGTTTTGCTGGATTTTTGTATGTTTGATTGTTTAACTTTTAATGCCAAAATTATTTTTAAAAATTTAAGTCTGTTTTGCAGAATGATTTAAAGCTTAAATCTTGAATTATTTTCTTTGCTTTTTAAATATGATTATAATTATTTAATATATGAACCAAAAGGGTTAGTTGCATTGTTAAGTAAATCACTTGGATCATTGCAACATCCAAAAGAAGACACATCTTTGCTGGGAAAAATGATTTTAAGAGCTAGTCAGTCTATATCTGCATTTCTTAAAATTTATTTTGTTAGTCAATCTCTCTAGCATTTCTCTTCTGCTGTATATATACTGTCAGTTTTTACCTTTCATTTTGTAGCTTTCTCTTTCGATTCATTTTTTCCTTGCTTTCATTTTAATGCTAGGGAAAAAAAAGTCCCAAGCCCATCAGTTTTAGCTAGGGCAGTGCTAGGCATATTAAGCAGAGAGGGCAAACTCAGTGCCTCCTTGGTCCAAGCAGATGAATTAGTGAAGCTTGGTTTTTTGCATGTTGAACAAGTTAGACTGTTCTTCATTTTTATTTTTTGCAAAAATGGGTCCAGTGTTGCTCGATCCTCTAATATTCGAAGGCATGCTAGAATCAGGGTTTTTATCTGAAATCTGATTTTTAAATATTAACAATTCATACAAGAATTTTAGGCAAAGGCACTGAAGGCCTGACATGGACCACTGTTTTACGGTCTCCTTTCTAGTGAAGAGCAGTGCTGGCAAATTAATGGTCCATGTGTCCAAATACGGCCTGCTGCCTGCGTTTATATGGCCCATGAGCTAAGAATGATTTTTATATTTTTAAGTGATTTGGGGGGAAAAGTCAAAAGAACATTTTTTCCTTTTTTGCCCCAGTCCCCTTAATACAAGGGTACAGTTCAGGAAACAGTGCTGTCTAGTTACTGAGAACTGAAGGCTGTCGTAATTCAGTTTAAATCCTGCCACCACCACTTACTGTGGTACTTTGGGTAAGTTACTTCAACTCTCTGTCTCAGTTGCTCCAGCAAAATGGGGAATATGATAATCCGTAAGAAGTTTGTCATAATGCCTGCAACAAAGTAAGACTCAATAGATACTAGCTGCTATTATTACTACTACTGCTATTACAACTCTGTCAGTTTGGCATTCATGAAAGTTACGTGATGTGAGACCAAATGTGGCATCTGTGGTGTTTTCCTTTTTGCTTAGATTTAGCTTTGCAGATGTCCTTTGTGAACTATTCTAAATACTTGTTTATACTGCTGTTTCATTGTTTTAGTTTTTGTTTATTCCTGTTTTTTTTTTGTTTGTTTGTTTTTGTAATTTTGTGTATTACCTATTGGCTTCCTAATATGAAAATACAGCCTTTTCTATATGTTTTTACATATCACACACATAATCTGTTCTCTTGGTTTAGTTTTAGTAATTTCTGGTTAAATTGATATTCCATGCTTTTATAATTGACATAAACATTATTTACATCTGAGTAGTATTGTATAACTATTCTGCTTTCTTTCTCATGCAAAACCTTTTTGTTATTTGATAATTGCTTCTTGGGCTGAGAGGAAGGGTTGCTTAATTTTCTGTATATTTATTGCTAATTTATCCTCAGATTCTCTGACAGCAGTATAATTGCCTTTCTGTATGTACATACTTACCAGATAGCTTATCACGTTTTCCTATTTTCCTAGTGATGTTCTTCTACTTTACATTCTTTAGTCTTACATCCAGACTAGTTGCACTGTAGGCGTGTTGCTATACAGATGTCCTGAGAGTAATTACTATCGTGGAATTGAATTCCCTTTGCCTCCATCCCATTTTGGATCTGCAATTTTATGAATCTGAGAAAAAGTGAAATCAGTTTTGTTTTTTAAACCTTACATTGTCTGATGATGTTACTGTGTTCTCACATTTAATTAGTAATTTATCTGGATATAAAATTCTAGGTAGCAGTAATTTTTTTCCACCATTTTAATGGCAGTGCTCCATTACCTTCTGGTCTGATGCCATTCTGATTCCTGGTCTTTGTGCATGACCAGTTTTGTTTTATTTTTTTCTCTCTGTTAGCTCAAGATTTTTTTCCTTATGCTTTTGGCTTTTAAAATTTTTGGCATAGTTTATCAATTGTCATTCATTTTTATTCTTTGGCTTAAGATTTATTTATTTGTTTATCCTTTTACTCTCTAGAGCTTTCAGGAGGAAGTAAAAGATAAATGTTTAACTGGAAATCAATAATAGGACTTTCAACTCAGCTATCTTGATAGCTTTTTAAAGGTGTATTAGAATATTTCCTTTAACATTAAAATGGACTTAATGATAATTAATAACAGATAATGAAACCATCTGCATTATTATTAGCACTCGTTTAAGGTCAGACAGGACGCCTAGAAAGATACATAACGCATTTAATACTTTTTTTTACTATCCTTTGTAATTTGATGAAAAATAAAAAGAAAATCTAACACCTAGTGCTTATTATAAGTGTGGCTCAATTGAAGTAAACCCAGTATGATAGAATTCTGTAGAAACTCAGGCCATGTTGTTTCTGATTGTATATGAGTATTACCAGTTGTGACATGGTATCACTTTACTTATTACCACAGTTCATTTGCCATAGCTATTATTTAGTCAGGTGGTTGACCTAATAGTTGCATGATTTTCCTTCCCTAAGTAGCACATGGAGTCAGGTGATATTCAGGCATTTTTGTGATAATACACACATAATTTTACTAACCTTCTCTGGGTTTCCTTATATTTATCTGTAAAATGATGTGTTGGACTAAGTGACTTTTCATAGTCCTTCCATAGGGGGGGGTCTTTTCTTTCTGAGAACTCATCTGATCATATGTTCAGAGTGCGCACCTACTGCATGACCAGACACTATATGAGGAAGTTTTAAATTTCTAAGAGCCCCTTCAAGAAGCACCTAGTGTAGCTGAGAGAGACCAACCAATTATGTAAACAAAATTAATCACAACCTACTTAAATGTCTGTATCTCCTTTCACAAGAAAACAATACCCCCAGATCCAAGAGATAGGAGAGTGATATAATAAGGGAGCAAGATCAAATGACTGAGTATCATACATGCATTTAGTGCTAGGCATAGGGTTCAAAGCACTTTTTACATGTTCACTATATAGAGACAGATATTCCTCATCTCAAGAACTGGAATTATTTTTCTAGTAGTCATTTTATGTAACTTTAAAAATTCTAAACTTGGACAGAAAATTTCTACATTTAAATTATTTTATGCTTTCAGAAGAATATACTTGGAATTTTCTTACCAAAATTTCTGCATTTTAAATTGAATTACTCATACTTGAATATGAATGTAATTATCTTGTTGAAAAACATTAAGATTCAAGATTTATACAAAAAATTAGTGCAGAACAGGTTTACTTTTTTACTCTAATTTTGACACTTAATTTTTATAATGAATTAGATTAAAACATTACTATCATACTTAAAATTTCCAGGAAGACAGTTGATATTCTTATTAGGAACAATGTGTCTCATGATTCAGCCAGTGGCAGAAGAAATCTCTTGACCAGTTTATTCTTGGTAAAGGCTATTATTAACAATCAGTAACATTTATATGTAATGCTGTTTATAAACATCTGCCTGTTATTGCTAGTCTGGACTTTTGACTACCCATTACTTTTAAATCTCACCAATATGAATTTTTTAAAAATATGTAGAAAATACATTTTTAAGGTATATATTCATGTATTATTATTCTGCTTTGCACCAGTTACTCTGCTTGTACCTAATGATGTAAAAGCAATTAAGTTAAGATCTAGCACTAAAAGCATTTACAGCCTGATTTTTTCTTCTTCTGACCTATTTTTTTAAAACCTAGGCCTGTGCTAAGTTTATATAATGCCAATTTGGTTCAGATTTCATAGATTTCTCAAAATAGATTGTTATGCAATGACTTTAAATTTTAATTTTGTTCCTGTATTGCTGTATGTATATGGTAGGATTTTTTTAACAGTAAAGGAGGTTAATGAGAAATCTGTTTTGCAGACATTGTAATGTTAGAGTTCTCATTTTTTAAACTTCCCCCTATCCCAAGTGCAGATTAATGCATTAACTTTATTATCCATGTAAGGCAAATCACTTGGAAAGCTGCTTCCTTTTGGTATGTCAGATACAACATTTGGTAATCAGTGCTATTAATAATGAATATAGATCATTAGATCATGGGTGTTTTTGTTTGTTTTTTTTGATGCTTCTGTACTGGGGAAAGAAAGCTAATGTAGAAGTCAGGTGAACAGAACATGTACCAATGAGAAGTGAATGATAATCAGCCTCTGACATAATTTTGTGGTTCCAAGAATATAGTTAGGAAGCATTTTGGAAATTTTTAAAATGAATTATAAATGATAACCATGGTTTTGTTTATGTTAAAATTCTTATTGGAATAGCAAGTGCTTTCATTTTCCTCTCCAGTAAGGCTTTCCAATTGGCCTTTTCAGTATTCTGCTGTAGATTACTTTTTGTTGGTTTCAACCTCAGCAGATATTTATTTCAGCTTACCTTTCCCAGCCAAGTCAGCTGGTGATGGGAGTAATAATACCTATCATTTATTGAGTACTTTCTGCTTACTGTGTACCAAACAGTGATTTAAATGCCTCACATATATTTCCTCATTTAATCTCCACAACAGCCCTATGATAATCCACATTTATGGTGAGATAATTGAAATGGAGAAGTTAAAATACCACTTATCTAACTGTTTCCCATTCTCCAAAATTTTGACATTTCTTATCTGCTTATCTTCTCCTTAATAGGTTTATATATTTTTTTCAGCTTCTTTTGTATCATTTAATTGGGGTCTTAGAAAACAAATCCTGTCCTTCCTGCTCAGAAGTTGGGAAAAGAGAGGAATTTGAGTTTGCTAGAATATTGAATGCTGAAAAATTTGGCCTTTTTAGGTATACAGTTCTGATAATGTTGACAAATGTGTATAGTCATGTAATTACCACAGTCAAGACACAGTATGTTTTCTTCACTCCAAAGCATTCCTTCATACCGAAACATTCCTTCACCCCAAAACATTCCTTCATGCCACAACATTCCTTCATACCACTCTGTAGTCATTCTTGTCTCCCACTCTGTTCCTGTTTTCTGTTCTTATAGATTGCCTTTTCTAGAACGTCACGTAGATGTTGTTATAACGTAAGTAGCCTTCTGTCATCCTCACTGTTACCTGTTCTGAGAACTGGGATTTGTCTTGAACAGCTCTTTGATTTCTGTAGCCCTTGGACCAGGGTTTTCTCTGGGCTTGTCCAGTCCCTGCTCCTCAGCCACCATTTTTGGTTTGCTGATGCCAACTGTTTGGATTTGTTCTTTGTAAAAGAATGCCTGTTCTGTCATTTAAAAAATGAAGGTGCTTTATTTACCGTATTAATCTGAAATGGATCTCTAAAACCCATAATTCAAAATCCTTTATATGGGGAAGTGATTTAGACTGGTTGTTTTATAAAATTAGGTTCTCCAAGGGAAGCATATCTAGTCATAGCTGGAAATGAAGATCAAGGTTTAAAACCGTATGATGTAGAAAAGAACTTGGTATGTTTGGTCTTCAACTGGGGAGAAAAATGATGAGAAAGGAGTTGAAAAACAAGAACATTAATCAGAAATCCATTTTTAAAAATTTGAATCATTAGATTTTTAAACTGTTGGCAGCTACTATGTTTCCCCGAAAATAAGACCTAGCCCGACAATCAACTGAAATGCATCTTTTGGAGCAAAAATTAGTATGAGACCTGGTCTTATTTTTTAATAGTAAACTAAGACCGGGTCTCATATTAATTTTTATTTTACTATTAAAAAATAAGACCGGGTCTCATTAATTTTTATTTTACTATTAAAAAAGACCGGGTCTCATTAATTTTTATTTTACTATTAAAAAATAAGACCGGGTCTCATAGTAATCTTTGCTCCAAAAGATGCATTTTAGCTCATTGTCGGGCTAGGTCTTATCTTCGGGGAAACATGGTAATTCTACAGTTTGGGAAACAGTATACAAGCCAAACGACAAATCTATGGGCAGCTGCCTATGCATCCCCATATTTATCCATCTAATCAAACATGTTTTAAAATGTACGTTTCTAAACAACTAAAGCTACTTCTGGAGGTTCAGTAGTTTATGCTACTCTGAGTTGAATAAATTACATTGATTTTTTTATATATTTGCCTCATTTTTGTATTTAAAGTGTTTTCATTGCATTGTTTTTCTTTTTTTCTTTTTTTGGTAGTAGAATTTTTAAACATATTTTTCTCTTTAGTATTCTGGTTCCTAAAGTGTTGTTTGCTTTTGCTATAATAATGCGAACTAGAATATATGAGAACTTTGGCAAAAATGTCTCTTCATTCATTCTATAAAGAAAGCTTAAATAGAAGTGCCTGATGATGTGAAGTGATTTGTTAGTATGGGAACAGAATAAAAATTATGTAAAAACTCTTGCATTTTGTCTGAATTAAGTTTATAATTGAAGCACATTTACTGAAGCTTTTTAGGAACTGATTGAGGTGACCTAATTCTTAACTAATTGAAGTACCAGAACAAAAGTTATCCTTCATTTTGCTTAAGATCTAATTAAGTAATTACTTTATCATATGATAAGATTTATTTGAATCAGAAGCTAGTACAGTGTGAGAGTGAGAATCCTTTCGAAAACCGTGTCTTTCTATACCTGCTGTTGAGTGGTGATTATAGGCCAGTGTGTGCTTTAGTGTCTTCATTTATAAACTGGGGTAAAAACTTAGGTCTTAGGAAGATTAATGAGATGATAATTGGACAGCACCTTTGGGAGATCTTTTACCTCACCGGCGTAATTTAAGGTGCACCAGTTTTATTGCAGTACATAGGGAGGAAATGTCTCTGTGACTTGTTTTAAATTAGGCCAGGTAAAGTTATATACCCCAGTGAAGAAGCTATTGTTCATGAGTAATTTTCCTTTTTCTTGTTGATATTTGTTCTTCTTTAATTAAGAATTAATCCAAGCATTAAAAAAAGGGTTGGTAATACCACATTTTATGTTTTTAAAGTCTTAGGTATCATACATACACTATGTATGGTCCAACTTGCTCTCCCCCCCTTTTTTTTTTGGTTCAGCATTATGTTTCTGAGATTTATCTCAAAATCAACAGTGCTGGTTGATTTCAGCAGTGCTGGTTATATGAGCCTGTAATACTTTAATTTTCACTTGATGGATTTTTAGCTTATTTCCAGTTTTTTTTTTCTTTTTTTTTCCTCCATCGCCATAATATTTATTTGGTAAAAAGAAAGGATTGCAACCTAGTACATGCGGGCATGGCAGCCACACGTACACTCTGGCTGGCATGCCAAAATGGAGGGTTATTTATAGAAGGGAAAAGGAAGTTAAGGAAAGGGGTAGTTAGAACCATAGAGCTTTATTGTAAACATAGTTCTTCCTGTAGGGTTCTCGTGTACAGGGTTCTCACGCTTACATAGAGCTCGAGAACTTCCTTAATAAGCCTTAACTCCTCCTAGAGATCCTCCCGACTGATTATGTTTGTTTCAAGTTCCAGTTAGTCTTTATCATTCCCCCTTTTTGATAGAGATCTTTCTCTGACAGCCTCACTGATCAACAGTCAGGTGTTCCAACTTCAGCAGCCTTTTTGTCCCTCAGTGTCGGGAAGGATGTCATCCCTCACATCACAGGGAAAGTGCATGGATCGGGAACAGCTTCTGTCCAGGGTTAACAGGCAATACATGCAGGACACTTTCATTCTTTAAGGGTGAACCATCTGTGAACCAAGAGAAATCCGCTTTACCCAGTAACGTCTTCTGCAGATCGTCACAAGGAGTCAGGCGGTGATGCGCAGTGTCAAGCAGCTATGAGGCGAGATCAGTCTCAAGGGAGGAGAGCAGATGGATTGAGGTGATTACAACATGAAAGAGTTATGTGAGAAGCGGTTGACAAGGATTTATAGGAAGTAAGGTGACTGAAAGATGCCAGGTATGATGAGAGCTTCTGTATGAGATACGAAGATGGTTAGAGGGGACCCCATAACAGTTACTTACCTCTGTGGTCTTAATGAAGAGGTAGATCAGTAGCAGCAATGGCTCTAAGGAAAGGGCGGTATCCCCAAACCACATGTCCAGTTGCTGACTACAGTATTTTAGGGGTCTATGGCGGTCCCCATGTTTTTGAGAGTACTCCAAGGGTATTCCCTTTCTTTTCATGCACAAAAAGGAAAAAGGGAATCTGATAATTAGGATACCCAAGAGCAGGTGGGTTTATTAAACTCCTTTAAAGCTTTCAAGGCTTGTTGTCCTATTCTCCCCATAAAATTGGGTCAGGACTTTTAATTCTTTGGTAAGACATACACAGGTTTTGCCATAAGAGAGGGGTTTGGGATCCAATTTCGGCAATAGCTACTAGCCCAAGAAAATTTCACAATTGACACTTAGTTGTTGGCCTTGGGAAACTTAGGATCCGTGAAGCCTGTCTGGATCCAGGTGTATAGCTTGTTTGTTGCTATCAGGTGTCCCATGTATCAAACCTGAGTTTGGACAAATGAATTTTTCTTTAGAGACCTTACGTCTCTTTAAGGACGAAAGTTCTAACAGATGATGTTATCGTCCTGTGAGGAGACCTGAGAAGAAGAAAAAGAAGTAAATTCATCCATATACTGCCACAAGGTGGAACCTTGAAGGGAAATTATATCATCCAAATCAGTCTTCAGAATTTATGAGAAATAAGGACTTTCAGTAAAACCCTGAGGCTTTACTGTTGGGGTAAATTATTTTCTATCCCAGGTGAAAGCAAAAAGGTATTGGATAGTTTCATCAACTGGGATGCTAAGGAATGCACTACATAAATGAGTTACAGTGAAGAATCTCCTTCCACTTGGGATAGATGCCCGCAGCACGAGGGTCAGGAACAGGGTGTCTAGGGATAACTATGTTTATTGCTTGGATGTCCCAGACAAACTTCCACCTTTGTCCCTTTGGCTTTCTCACAGGTAAAATAGGAGTGTTACAGGGACTAGTGCAAGGACTCAAGGAATAATAAGGCCTTGAGTTATATATAATCTATTATGGGCTTTGTACCTTGAAGTCCCCTTATAGAAAATTAATTCTGAGAAGAGGTTTTGAAGGATCAGTTTGAATCTTAATATGAGGTGCACTGTGGATTCTGACAATATTAGTCGAAGATTTTGCCCATGAACAAGGTGGTAGTTGGTACAATGGGGACAGTTGGTCAGTGCTCTTAGATTTGGCTACTGTACTGTCAAAAACAGAACAAATAAAAGATGTTGAGAAACGATTTAATTCACTTGATTGGCCATTCTGACAATTACCGTCAAATTCTAACATTTCCCCCTTTCGGGGAAAAGGATATTCCAAAATGATACTTCTCAAGGAAATCTCGGCCCAATAAATAGGAAGGGGCAGACGAACTAAGGAGAAAATGATGTGTATCTCTTAAAGGGTGTAACCAAAAAGGAATAAGTTCAGAGATATTAACCTGTTAAGGTTTATTTGAAATCCCCAGTATTTGAACTGTTTTATTACTCTGAGGCAGGGACTGTTTTATGACAGTGGGGTTGAGCACCAAGAGTATAGCACCAGTGTCAAGAATAGGAATAGAAATAGTTTCCTTATCAATTTGAAGAGAGATTTCTGCAAGCCAGTTAAGAGAAAGGACTGGACAAAGCCTTGATAGTTCCTTGGAGCCCTGTCATTAGGGAGGACCTTGAGAAAGTTGGTTAGAAGTTTGATTAGAAGGCTGAGAGCATTAGAAGCGCTTAAATTTAGGGCAGCCCTTTTTCTAGTGTCCTGGCTCTTGGTAATAATGGAAAAGTTTGAAGGAGTTGTCGAGCAAGTTCTCTAGCTTCTTCCCCCAAATTGGAGGTTTGCTTTTTCTAAGTTCCCTTTGGGATTTTCCCATCGGCCAGTTCTGATCCAGTGTTAGGACTGCCTTCACCACCTAACCGAATTAGCTGATACAAATCAGAAAACCCAGGCTGATAAGCCTGAATAATAATAGCAAATTCTTCAGCAAACTTGGAAGATCCTGTTACCTTACGGAATGCCTATACAAAGTCTCCTAACTCAGCTTTAATCCAGGAGGCTTGTGAAAGTTGGGGTCTGTTAGGATCCCCAGAGGGTTTAATTTTAAATGGGAAAGTGCTAACTTAGAGGAAGAAAAAACAAGAGGATTCAAGGGAAAGTGGAACCGGAACCGAAGGCAAGGAAGGTTGTAGTGGAAGGCAAGACAGCCTCTAAGATGGGGCTTGAGGCAAAAGAACTGGGGAAGAAGCCTGAGGCAAAGTCTCCACAAAAGGACAGGCTGCACCCAGAGATGGAGCCTGAGACAGTGGAGTGGACGGGGAAGGCAAGACCATGCTGCAGAGGGAGAACACGTGGCGTCGGGCACCGTTTCCTCTTTAAATTTTCAGTATCCTGTTAATTTTATGACTTTATTTCACAAAGAGGCAACTTCCCGATTCTTGGTCTCATTTGGAAGCTTCAAAATAGGCATTCTACTCAGTTTTACCAATTTTAGAGCTATTGTTGTCCAATTCGGTTTTAAGGAAATGAAGTTTGGGGATCTCCAAAGTTCCCTAGAGTGGCCACTGACTGAATTACTTTTAGTCAGATCTATCCAGTTAGTTAAATATGCACATGAAAATTGCCTGAAGCTTTTAACCCTATACTCAGCTGGGGTCCCTGGTGGAGGAGGGAAGTTCTTAAAATATTTACATAACTGAGATCCCATTTTTCAGAGACTTCTCTCTAGCGCAATAGGGCCCAAGACTATTTACAACTCAAGCAACCTACAGGTCAGATACCAGCCAGCCTCACTCTAGAACAGTCTGATCACAGAGGACCGGCCAAAGGTTAAAAGCCAGTTCTAGGAAAATAACGAGCTTCAGAGTCCCCTTGTAGGCTGAGCTGAGTACTGAGTGGTGATCCTCTCATTGAGGCGGTGCAGCCTAACGCTGGGCCAAGCTGACTAATTTCAGTAGAAATGACCTTTGTTCCCAAAGGGATCTTTAGGTGAAAGCCAGCTCTGTCTCAAAGGACAACCTGTTTCCAAAGAAATCAAGCTGACGTGCCAAGTCAAGTAATCACAGACAATGGACAAACAAGCAAGGCCTTTTTAACAACAGCGAAAAAACCCACAAAACCTAAAAATTTCCCAAATAAACTCCTGAGAGCTTTAAAATGTAAAAAGCAGAAATTCGATTCTAAGAGAAGACTGAGCTGAATCAGAGAGCAAGCAGTAAGTCAGAGTGGCTCTGTGTGGGGTGCCAGCACCTGGTTGCCTGTCTGCTCTGAAGCTGTCGGGGTTCTCTGGAATCCCAGATGACCCCAAAATGTTGACTGAAAAATAATAGCAACTAGGTGTTCTGTCACCAAAATATTTATTTGGGAAAAAGAAAGGGTTGCAGCCCAGTGCATGCAGACATGGCAAACCACGTGTACACTCTCCTTTTTTTTTTCCTTGTTGACAATTCTGCAGTAATCATTATTAGACCTATTCCTTTATGTATGTGTACAAAAGTCAAGGGTTATAGCCCTAGTAGGAATGGAATTGCTGGATCATAAGATATATATATCTTTAATTTTATTAGATACTGGCAAATTGTTGTCCAAAGCAATTGTACCAACTCCTGTCGACTGTATGAAAGTCTTGTTCCACACTTTCCCCAGCACTTGATATTATTAGACTTTTATTGCCTGATACGTAGGAACTCAATTGGTTTTTCCTTCACTCCCCATATTGAAATATAATTTACATGCAATAAAATTGACAGGTGTACAATTTGGTTGAATTTGTGCTAATTATATGAAGTCATACATTCACCACAATCCAGATATGAAACATTTCCACCCTAAAGTTTCCTCATGCCTCTTTGATCATCCCTTCTCCAACTCTTGATGAGTGAATGAAATTTAGATCTTTTTCAAAAAATTGGTTATTATTTTTTTAATGACTCATAAAAGTAACAGCAGCCCGCATGATAATGAGATGGATGGGGACAATGTAAGAATTCATCTTTATACCTGTTTGTGTTCTCGTCATTTGTGTACTTGCTAGGATCTCTAATACAATGTTGGAATTTTTCCAAATGCATTTTTTATATATTCTGAAATGGTTATGGGGTTTTTCTTAACTTTTGTATATGTGGCTTTTTCCTTTAAGCGTACTCTTTTCAGGTGTTAAAATATAATCATTTAAAATACACTTTTAACAAATTGCTTAGATTTAAAACTTTTGTCTTGAATATACTTGAATCTCTCCCCCATGACTCAGATTATAATATAGTGTGTCATTTATTCTCCATGCAGAATGTTAATTTTGGCTGTAAATTGCTTAAGATATCAGCCATGTCTTAATCACATTTGCATTTCCCATAGGACCTAGCACAGTACATTGCAAATAATAGACCCTTAATAAATGTTAAACAGGGCTGCTGTTCTCTGCTAATAGCTACAGTCTGGGGTACATCATGAATTCTTCTTATGTTGCCACCACCCATCTCATGCTGGCTGCTGATGTAACGTTTGTGCGTCATTAAAAAAATAAACAACCAAGCTTTTTTAGAAAGATGTAAATTTCATTCACTCCTCAGGTATTCATTGAGTACCAACGAAGTGTCAAGCTTGACTGGGAGCTACCAGGACAGTCATGCACTGCTTACCCACAGGGATCCGTACTGAGAAATGTTAGGCGATGTCGTCGTCGTGTGAACATCATAGCGCACTCACGCAAACCTAGATGGTACAGCCTGCCACACACCTAGGCCATATGGGATATAGCCTGTTGCTCCTAGACTACAAACCTGTATAGCATATACTGTACAAAGCAGCAAAAGATTAAATCAAGCACAAGAGAAACGATGTAGTCAAGAGATGTGGTGGACAGGAGATGTATGAGGCAGCTGCCCGGGTAACGGCATAGAGTTTTACAGCAAACTTTTTTTAATACCATGTTTTCCCCAAAATAAGACCGAGCCGGACCATCAGCTCTAATGCGTCTTTTGGAGCAAAAAATATAAGACCCGGTCTTATTTTACTATAAGACCAGGTATAATATAATATATAATATAATACCAGGTCTTATATTTTTGCTCCAAAAGACGCATTAGAGCTGATGGTCCGGCTAGGTCTTATTTTCGGGGAAACATGATCACAAAAGAAAAGAGATTAGGTAAACTTCAGAATACCTGATAGCTCTTTTATAAAGTACACGACTCCGGTATATGGACTCTGGGTCTATAATTTGGTAACTCAAAGACTTGCATTTTTGGATTCTTCAGCCATGGTTCACATTGTTGAGGTGCTGAACAAATAACCCCTGGATAAGTGAAGTATTTTATAAATTAAATTCTTTGAGAAATTTAATTTTTTTGTATTATTGTCATAGTCCTAAAATGTGATTTTTGAATAAACATGAGAATTCAAACTCTGTAACATGGTATACGAAGTCGCTTTTTGATCTGCCCCATTTACCTCTCCATTCTCATCTCTTGTATCGCTTCCCACCATACTGGGCACTCCAACCGTAGCACATGAGGCCCTTGGAGGTGTCATACATTCTGGCTTCATGATTTCATTCCTCCTTTGCCCTGTATATAATGCCCTTTAATTCGGTCTTCAGTGTGGGGAATGAGTGTTTGTCCTTCAACATTCCATTCCAGTATTTTCACCCCTGGGAAGTCTTCCCCAAACACGGTCGTCCCTTCTTCAGTGCTCTCTGCATTTCTCCTGTTAGGGCCCGTTGTGTCATATTTATATTTTCTTTGTATACTTGTATTTTTTAGGTTGATTTGAATGATTTCTTTCTTGACAGAGGCTATATTACCCAGTGCTTAGAACATAGTAGACATTCTTGAAATTATTGTTTGTTGACTTAGTTAAAAATGATCTCTCAAAAGGCCTGGAAACTTGTCACCAATTTGACAGTGAGGGCTGCATATTCTTTTACGCAGTGTCTTCCCATGCTCTTTGGCTATTCACTTATGTGCTACTAGAAAAGAGAGCTTGCCAAACAGTGTGGGTGTTGTACACACATTTGACTATCTCAACAGCTGATACCAAATGTTTAGAAATTAGTATTTCCATCTGTCATTTTCATCCCCCCACCCTGCCTCCACTCTAACATTAGTTATGTTAGGAACTATTTCTTATCCTCCCAGATATTTATTTTTGATCAGACAAGGGTTCAAGTAAAACTCTTTACTTTTATCATTCAATTTTCATGTTCCCTTATGACTCCATGGAATTCTTGTAACTTTCTGTTCACAGATGGGATTTCTTACTATATGGCTTAATAAATTCCTCTAGGCTTATTCTCGTTACATACCACTTCCTTGCAGTGCACTCATTGTCTTAAGTCTACATACAGTACGTTTGCCTACTACAGCAAAGAATAATATTCTCACAGTGTTTGATCTAGTCCTTAGATTCAAAGGCCTTTGTTCTACAACATTAAATTTTATGTTGAAAACCTCAACCAACCTAGGCACGCACTAGCCTTAAATTGTTCTTGGTTGGCTGGAACATAAGGGATTTGATTTTCCCCAGTAGTATTAAGTTAAAATTCCTCATTTTAGAATTGAAAACATAACTTTAGCTTTCATTCTTTTCTAATTGAATTCTTGCTTCAACCATATCCAGCATTGCTTATACAATTTTTCTTCCTAAATTTATTTATATTCTATTTATCTGTGGAGGCCTATGTCAAGTCTGCTTTCTCCCTAATCCAGCTCATATTGAGTTCTCCAAGTAAACGATAGAGTTGTGTACTTGGGACGCTGTACATGCATACTACAAACTAGAACATCTTTTTATTATGATGGTTTCAAGTCATTGGAGCCTTTCTTTTGCTGTCTGTACTATTTCTTGAGCCACTAATTATGTAACGCCAGCAGCTAATCTCCTTTGTTAGCTCTTTGCACATGAACCTGGGTACAAATAAGAAATTAGCTATAACTGAAGTGACAGAATAGAGAAAGACAAAGGGATTAGCTAAGGATTGTGACTCCGGATGACGTTCTCATGTTAAATTATTTCCTTGAGAGGATCAACATTAAAATTCTAACGATTGTATTCTAGTTGTATGTTTCCTGACTTTGTGAGTTTTCCTTATTGAGTCTTTCTCAGAAAGATCTTATTTGGAGATTTTCTAGACTTTGTTTCTACTGATTCTATCTTAAAAATGAAAAACTTTGTCAAGTGGAAAAGTGGGATTATAGGATTCTTTCTGAATAAGTTTGTCCAATTTTTTGAGATTATAATTGTTTAAAGAATTAGGTTTGTATTATTCTGTTCGTTCTTGTTTTCCTGTTACTTTTTCTTTTTCTTGTGTATTTTTAGGAATGGCTTTATACATGGTATGACATATTAACTACCTGCAGCAGGGTAACATAATTTTATACGTAGTCTAACATACCCTGAAGTTGCTCAGCACCACAATATTGCATGACAAAGTTGTGTTGTAACCTTTTCTGAATTTTTAATTGTTAGAAGATACTTTAATCACCAAATGTTGTGTTGGGAAAATAGAAATTATGGAGTATGTTATTGCTCTAGAGATACGGGTAGCAGGTGTGACGTTGAGTTAGAACAAGGCAGAACTCTCCCAAGGGACTGGTGTCTTAAGAGGTATTTTGATGAGTCCAGGCACCACCACTTGAATCGTTTCAGGGTTGATTTTGATTAGAGACCTGACTCCTTTAGTCTTTATATCTTCGCTAATAAAACAACAACCTTCAATGTTTCTTTTAACCCTATCCTTTCTGTAATTCTGACTGGAGATGTGATATTGACCATCAGTGTGTTTCATATCTTAGGACCCAGATGAAGTGGTACCAGTTGGCCAGAGAAGAGCCTGGTGTTGGTGCATGTTCTTTGGACTGGCATTTATGCTTGCAGGTGTCATTCTAGGAGGAGCATACCTGTACAAATATTTTGCACTTCAAGTAAGTGGGAAAATGCAAAGGACTTTTTTTTTCCTTTCCTTCATGTGTATTAGAAAATTCGCCCTAACTTGCCCTTAAGCCTTTACTTTTGTCTGTGGCCATTAGCCAGTGGTGGTCCTGTTTTAAAGCTGAGTAGGAAAGTCTCCTGAACCTAAGTTTGCTGAGCCTTTTAGACAGCCATTTGAACAGAGGAGCGCACTGGCACTGCTTCTCTCTGCCTCTTACGTAGTCATTAGTTTCTCTAAAGAATTGTGTGACCTCAGCAGTAATGCTGAAGTGACGTAAGACCAAGTTGTTTATAACTTAAAGTATAGTAATCCTAGTGGGTTAAGACAAGGATTTTTCCTCTGACTGATTATCTTCTCTGTTTTTTTCTGGGCAATAATTCAGTAGGTTTAGTGTTTTTTTAAGAAATCTTGGGAAATTAGCTTTAATGACTATGTCAAATATTTTAATTTAAAATTTGAGAAAGTGTTGACAAATAGATTTTATTAAATTAATTTTGAAATCTTCTCTAGAGGATGTATAAATTTCATGCTCATTTGCTGTTTTTCAAGATGATGGCATGTTAATAGACATTGATGAAATATGACTCATCTTTGTTTAATACAATTGTTTACAAGAAATATATTTGATGAAGGAAAAATCATTTGCAATTTCATTGTCCAGAGATAGTATTTGTCTTAATGTTTTGTTATATATTCCTGGTGTTTATTATATATGTATACATTTTTTATATAATCTTTATACTGATTTGCTGTAAAGTGGTATTTTCCACTTAATTGTGATATATTTTAAGGAAAAGTCAGACCTATGTGCCTGTGTAAATTTCAGAAAAATTATCTCTTTTGACTAATAAGAGAAAAATCAGTGAATCATATCAAAAGTTTTAAAAAGTATGTTTTTTCAGAATAAAACATGTATTTCTGAATGTATTCTTTTGTAAAAATAATGCCTACAGGTAGAAATAGGCCTGTGTGTTTTTTCAAATTTACTTGTCACCAGACGGATAATTGCTTTTATATCCTGTTTTTGTGGACCACAAAAAGTAAAGGGGAAATCAGCTGCTTTTCTCCTTCTGAAGCCATTTTTTAACAATACTTCAAAACCTGATCTTAAAGATTGTGTTCACTCTGTAATTAAACTGTCTGACTTATCATCTAAAAGTAAAAGATTGCAAGCAAAATGCTATTTGGATAGAAGTGGCAGCGTAAGTAATGCTTCCCTTTAACAACCTGTCTCCCACTAAATTGCTGAAATGGTGTTTAAATTGTCCATAGCCGGATGACGTGTACTACTGTGGGATAAAATACATCAAAGATGATGTCATCTTAAGTGAGCCTTCTGCAGATGCCCCTGCTGCTCAGTACCAGACGATTGAGGAAAACATTAAGATCTATGAGGAAGATGAAGTTGAGTTCATCAGTGTGCCTGTCCCGGAGTTTGCAGATAGCGACCCTGCCAACATTGTTCATGACTTTAACAAGGTGAGCCGCGTGTCCCTCGCCGTCAAAGGATGCAAGTGTTTGATTTACATTTTCTGTAGTTTTAGTTTCAGTACTTGCTCATTTATTCTATGTAGAGTTTACTTTTTACTTTAAAAACACGGACCTGGGTTTCTTCTGTCCTCCAAGATAAACTCTCAACATCTGAAACAGACCCTCTGAACCTGACCTTCTCCCACTGTAACCTTTCTTCCTTCTCTTTGCTTTGTCTATCCGAAAGCCCACTTTTTATGGCTCCCCCTCCTTCGCTGGTAAATTGCTATTATTTCTTCTGCGCCCCCCATTTTCTTAGATAAGAGATGATTTGTGTTTCCATTTCTATGTAGCATTTTCAGAAATTCGTAATTTCAGTTCTGCATTATTTTATAATCTATCTTTTCTAAGTTCTCATTCTACATTTTCCCCCAGCTGTTGAAAATGGTTATGCAATACAAAAAAGACGAAGTGAAAATACAGTGAATACCCCAAATCCTCCACTGGTTCCAAAATTTTATACTTTCTTCATCTCTTTTTTCTCACATTTGACACTTGACTCCTAGATACTTAAGATGTTGTCTCTTAAGAATGAGGACTTCTTCTCTACCTAACCATATTATTTTCACATCTAGGAAAATTAATGTGATAATATAGTATTATTTAATCTTTAGTTGACCTTTAGTTTCCCCCAATAATTTCTGTCCCAAGAATGTTTTTTTTTTTTTCAAACCAGGATTCGGAGATTCAGAAGTTCCCATGTTAACTATAGACATTTACATCTGTATAGAAGTTTGCCATTCTGAACATTCAGACATATTACTGAAGTTACCCTTGCAAACATTTCATACCTGATACATGTTTATAAGCAAGCCAGTTTGAAAAATAAACCTTGAAGTAAGGTTTATTACTTACTTCAAGGTAATAAACCTTGCCCAGAGCAAATAGTAAATATAATAATAGCTAACACTTACTGAGCTCTTAAAATCTAAGTATTTATGTGGTTTGATTTAACTTCTAATCCTCAAAACCATCCTGTAGACAGTCTTTCTCAATCAGGGTTTCTCATCTGAACTGTAAGAACACTTACAATCATTTAATTGACTGTTATTTCACTTCACTAAGGATGGTATGAACTAGTACCGTGTTTCCCCGAAAATAAGACCTAGCCGGACAGTCAGCTCTAATGCGTCTTTTGGAGCAAAAATTGATATAAGACCTGGTCTTATATTATATAACACCGAGTCTTATAGTAAAATAAGACCAGGTCTCATGTTAATTTTTGCTCCAAAAGACGCATTAGAGCTGATTGTCCGGCTAGGTCTTATTTTTGGGGAAACATGGTACTATTCTAGATGCACAGGAGAGAAGTTAATTTTCCATATAATGAATGGATGCCTTAGAGAGCACTAGCATTTATAAGTGAGGAAACTAACTGAATCTCTTAATTAGATAATAGGTTATTTACAGTTAATTTTAATAGTTGATTATCAGTTATTATAGAAAGAAACCCCTGATAAGAATTTTACTCTTAGTAGCAGTAATTTTTTTTCCATTATTATTTCATTCTTATCCCACCAAATTCTTGATTTGCTGAAATGCAAGTGATTTACACATTCTAAAGCCAACCCTTTTAACGGTACAAATTATGCTTAAAAATCCAGTTGCTGCCTGTGTTATAAATATCAATCTAACGAAAATGTATCTTTTTCTTCCCAGAAACTCACAGCCTATTTAGATCTTAACCTGGATAAGTGCTATGTGATTCCTCTGAACACTTCCATAGTTATGCCACCCAGAAACCTCCTGGAGTTACTTATTAACATAAAGGTATAAAATTTTCAAATATTTCTTACTAATGATTCTGTTACAGCATCTTAGAATTCTCTGTAGAGAAACTAGCCCTATAGGAGCCCATTATACTAGAAGTACAGCTAAGAGTTTTAGAGAGGCACTAAGACTCATGTTTGTTTGCTTTTCCCTAATTTTGAAATTAAAATATAATTTGTTAAATTATACTTCAGTTTTCCTAAAGGGCCAGAGAATATATAGGAGGCTTTCAAGAAATAAGATCTGTGTTACAACTATTCGATGCTGATGTCATAGACAGCATGTAAACAAATAGACATGAATGGTTTCCAGGAAAACTTTATAAAAACAGTAGTTTGCTAACATCTGTTCCAACTATAATCTCTGAGAATTTTGTCTGTTTTCTTCGTCTGTTCAGTGTATTTTTTGAGCTGCTCATGTAATATATTCCTTTCCAAATGTAGGCTGGAACCTATTTGCCCCAGTCATACCTGATTCACGAACACATGGTTATCACTGATCGTATCGAAAATGTCGATCACTTGGGTTTCTTTATTTATCGACTGTGCCATGACAAGGAAACTTACAAACTGCAACGCAGAGAAACCATTCGAGGTAATACTTTTTAATGGGAAAGTGCTGGCAGAAAAGTTTGTTATTTCACTTCATTTTGTTAAACTAGATTTAGGTATAGGCTAGTCATTGTTACCAGTATGCTTGTGATGAGTGACAAAATAAAACTATTGTTGTGTCACTACATAATATTTCTAGATTTCTGAATTTCTAGATTTCGTAATCCTAAAGCCACTCTTTCTAGACAGACAGAATATGTGAATGTGAAACGTCATTGCCTTGACATGCTGTTACGTAGCTTACTTTCCACGTAATCACCCAGTCCAACTTTCTATCCTACCACTTTGGTACGGCCGTGCTGCCAGGGTTCTTCTTATGCAGAGGGTCTCTAGAGGAGCTCTTCATGTGTATGCTCAGGGATCTGGATTCCAAGCAGATTGTTTGCCTTTTGGATCTCGTTGAAGATAATCATAGTCAGGTTAATTACAGAGGAATTTGGCTGAGGAATTAAGGGCGTTGACACAACTAATATAGCTTTGCCAAATCTCTTAACCTCTGTTTTCTCACCTGAACAATGAGGATGACAGTATCTCCCCATTTCCTTTCATGATCGTTATAAAAATAAAATGAAAGTACATGTGAAAGAGCTGTGGGAAAGGAAGAAGTGCCACTCAAATACACTATGGGGTGATTTCTTTGGAATTGTGGCACCCAGTGAAATGCTCTCCTGGCTTTGGTAGCACTTTTAATAATACTGTTCTTTTCCTCGGGCTGATGAGTCGCCTGAAAACTGCTGCTTACATTTTTAAATTATCTTAATTGTTCATAATTTTTTAGAAGTCAGACTTACAATAAAATTTGCTGTTTTTAGTGTGCAGTTCAGAGTTGCAACAAATCATCAACCACCACAGTCAAGATATAGAATATTCCTAATGCCTTTAAGATCTTAAGTTTGTATATACAGCATTATTGTTACTAAGATCTGTTAAGATAGTTCAGAAAGGAGGAAAATTATTCTCTCCAATGGTAAAAAAAATCAAACTATAGAAGTTCATAGAATATAGAGTAAAATATTTTCATATTTCTAAATAATAACTGTGAGGATTAATGTGAATATTTATTGCTAAAGAACCAAAAATTTAAAATCTTTTCCTTCCCAAACAGGTATTCAGAAACGTGAAGTCAGCGATTGTGTTACAATTCGGCATTTTGAAAACAAATTTGCCGTGGAAACTGTAATTTGTTCTTGAACAGTTAAGAAAAACATGGAGAAAAATTTAATATCACAGCATAACCCCACCCTTTATATTGTGCAGTGATTATTTTTAAAAATCTTCTTTCATGTAAGTAGCAAACAGGGCTTCACTATCTTTTCATCTCATTAATGCAATTAAAACCATTTCCTTTAAAAAATCTTTTCTTCTTTCCAAGTGTGGTGTCTTTTATCTTTGCATTAGTAGTTGTACAAAGTCATAGATAATAGTACACTTCACCATAGATCTTAGGAGTAGAGATTTTTATGTTTTGATTATGCATTTCCAAGAGGTGTGGTTATCTAAAGAGTAATCATATATATTCACACGTAAAAATGGACCACAGTGACTTATTTGTAGTTGTTAGTTGCCCTGCTTCTTAGTTGTTTAGAGCATTTGAGCACACATTTTAATTTTCCTCTAATTAAAATGTGCAGTATTTTCAGTGTCATATTTAACTATTTAGAGTATGGTTTCCACCTCAGTGTTTTTAATATCCTAGGTATCTGCTGTAATAATACTTTAGAAAATGTTTGAAATTTAAGAAATAACTTGTGTTACTAATTTGTATAACCCATATCTGTGCAATGGAATATAAATATCACAAAGTTGTTTGACTAAAGGCCTGTGTGTTGTTTTTCCCATGTAATAAAACCAAAGAGTAAATTGATTCTTCATATCTTAAGGTATAATCCACATAAAGGAAGACACTATTTTTTAAAATTCAGTTCTATATATAGTGGGTAAAATCATAGATTTTTTTTAAAAATCCAGCTTTTTAAATACTATATTCTTCATGGATACTGTTAAAGTAACATCTAAGACTCAATCTTGAAAGTTGCTATTTAATACATTTTAAAATAATGTTTTTGTATTTAATGGAAGAGCCATTATTAAACCAAAAATTTCCAAGTAGCATAAAATAGAGTGCTTTTCTGAGACTGTCTCCTCACAAATGGAACATTCTGAGTTATGGTGGTGATTCTTTGTTTTTTTTTTTTTTTTTAAGATTTTATTGGGGAAGGGGAACCAGGACTGTATTGGGGAACAGTGTGTACTTCCAGGCCTTTTTTTCCAAGTCAAGTTGTTGTCCTTTCAATCTTAGTTGTGGAAGGTGCCGTTCAGCTTCAAGTTATTGTCCTTTCAGTCTTAGTTGTGGAGGGTGCAGCTCAGCTCCAGGTACAGTTGCCGTTTCTAGTTGCAGGGGGCACAGCCCACCATCCCTTGCAGGAGTTGAACCAGCAACCTTGTGGTTGAGAGGACGCGCTCCAACCAACTGAGCCATCCGGGAGCTCAGCGGCAGCTCAGCTTAAGGTGCCGTGTTCAATCTTAGTTGCAGGGGGCGCTGCCTACCATCCCTTGCGGGACTCGAGGAATCGAACTGGCAACCTTGTGGTTGAGAGCCTGTGCTCCAGCCAACTGAGCCATATGGAAAGCAGTTCAGCTCAAGGTGCCGTGTTCAATCTTAGTTGCAGGGGGCGCTGCCCACCATCCCTTGAGGGACTCGAAGAATTGAACTGGCAACCTTGTGGTTGAGAGCCCACTGGCCCATGTGGGAATCGAACCGGCAGCCTTCAGAGTTAGGAGCATGGAGCTCTAACCACCTGAGCCACCGGGCCGGCCCCTATGGTGGTAATTCTTGTATTTTAGGTTGCTTCCTATGTGAAATAATTCAGAATCCACTACCATTTAAAATACCTAAGGATAATTTTGCTGCAAGTTCCCAGGACAAAACAAAAATCAATTCTGAATTTACGAAGTCACAATTCTTAAAGCATCCCAAACCCATGAAAGATTCGGTCTAGAAACCAATTCTAGTCCAAAAAGATGTTATTTCATTCCTGGCTCTTGGTTTCATTTCAGTAATAAGAGCTTTAGGTGAGCCAGTTAGATATTAAGGGATTGAGAATTTATTTTGAAAGAGAATATGGTCTGATAAAATTGCTTTTCCCTACCTTCCAGGCCCTAAAATTTCATGGTTTTTTAGGGGGCTGTGCACATTTAGGAGCACATATGTTCATTCAGCAAATACTTACTAAGCGTCCTTTATATGTCCAGCATGTGAAGTATTAAGCATTGAAGATACATCTGTGAAGAAGAAAGACAACTGCTGCGTCAGTGGAGACTCACAGTCTAGTGAAAGGGACTGATGGATAACCAACTCATTCCAATACAGTTGTGATCAGTACTGTACCAGGGAAGAACAGGCCCTGGAGTTTGGGGACCATTTAGGATAGAAAGTGAGATTTTTAGAAGGTAAAGCACATGGGCCCATGTCATGGAGGACTTCATCCCATACTGAGGACTTCATTCAATGGATCATGGGCCACTATTGAAGGTTTGTATTTTGGAAGGAACATGTTAGTTTCTGTTTCCCAGTAATAATAGTAATGCAGAATTAGGAGAGAGGAACTGCTGTAACAATTGCAACATCTCAGTGGCTTCACACAGTACCGTTTCCCCGAAAATAAGACCTAGCCAGACAATCAGCTCTAATGCGTCTTTTGGAGCAAAAATTAATATAAGACCCGGTCTTATGTTATATCACATCATACCATATATCATGTCATACTCGGTCTTACATAATATTACATAAGAAACGGTCTTAACAGTAAAATAAGACTGGGTCTTATATTAATTTTTGCTCCAAAAGATGCATTAGAGCTGATTGTCTGGCTAGGTCTTATTTTCGGGGAAACACGGTAGGAGTTTATCTGCTTTTACCACATTCCATTGAGACAGATTCCAGGGACCCAGACTTCTCCGTTTTTCAAACTACCTGGCCAGTGTGGACAGTTTCCCCAGAATGCTTGAATTATTAAGTAGGCTTTAAAGTTTATTGATGCCAGTAGTTGAATTGACTACTTAAATTGAAAAGGCTTATACTTTCCTATACAGCAATGGTTTTATTAGAATTTTTAAAGATTTTTGTATAATCATATAAAACACTTGACACATACTCAAAACATTTACAGTCATTGAGTTGACCAGATTGGCCTAATGTGGTATCCATGATTTTACTTCATTTCCATCACTAGTAAGACAATTTCCCTTATTACAGTCAATTGAATAGAGGTGCCCCTCTCACCCGAGCTTTGTAACTCAGATATCTCCCAGGAATTTTGGAACTGCAATTGAGATTGTGGGTTACCATTTGAACCCATGTGCCATGTCTGAGTGCAGTCTTGGTGTGGCCATGGACTTGGAAAAACCAGAGAGTCAATGGTATGAAAAAGGTGACAGAGTCAAGCAAGCAGAGATGACTATTCAGTTTTCTGGTGGGTTGCGGAGAGACTGATCTATACTTAACTGTCCTTGACTTCCATAAGGCGGTCCATCTTGTGTATGTTTGTGCTGACCTATGAGAGCTCTAATCCAGCTCATTTCCAGCAATGTTCTGTTCCTGTCACACTGGTTGCAAGAAGAACACAGAAGTTAGAGAAATAAAATTGTGGCAAGTTGTTCAGACTTTGATCATGACCACTCATCCGTGACAGTGAGAATCTGTCTCAAAATGTGGCAGAAAATGAAACAATGGATGTGGAAGTGCTCTGCCCAGCTCTGTAGGTGTTGGCAATTAATGCTTTTTGTGAACTCTATCACTGGTATGTTAGCAAGTCAACACTGATCTTATTTTTTAATGCAAATATTTTCACTTCCATTTTTCCTGTGTCCCTTTTAGAGTCTCCACACCCATTTTAGTAAGTGGGATGTAAACAACCCAGAGAAACAACAACAAACCCCACAGTGTTCCAAATGGTATTTTCTCAAATAGCATAAGTGGGAGTATAGAATGGAAAGGAACTCAAAAGCAGCTTAACAATGTAAATGAAAACTGATGGATATTGGAATGAAAAAGTCCAGACTCCACATTTGAATGTGGTTATGAGTTAATGTGGGCTGAATCAGTAAGATTCTGCTAAGTGCGCATTTTAAGTGTACTAGAAACCCCCTCTTCTGCCTAGTGAAGGTTACCCAGAATTATATAAATCCTATTCTGAGATTTGGACGCCATTCCTTGCATATTTAACTCTTTGAGACTTATGGATAAGGGCTTTATGTGCATCTGTTTATAAAAAGGACAACCCCTATTGCCACAAAACTACAGCGCTATCAGTCAGTTGAATATCTCTTACAAAGTCAGTGCTAGCTTTCTTCTCTCTGGGTCTTAATGTATTACATGAGGAAGAGCACAGTTTATTCTCAGCTCTCTTACTATTGATCATTGTTAGGCTTTTATTGAGCAAAAAGTATATATGTAATATATATATATGGGGGGGGGGATACAGATTGGTGCAGCCACTATGGAAGGCAATGTGGAGATTCCTCAAAAAATTAAAAATAGAATTACCATATGACCCAGAAGTCCCTCTCTTGGGAAAAATACAAATTTAAGGGTTTTTTGAAGTATTTTTTTGTAGATCCCACTCTTAATTCTCCCAGCCTTCTATTGTAGATTAGTCCTGAGAAACAGAATGGGGAGAGACAGGGCCCTTGAGAGCTCAAAATCCATTCCTAAGTAGCATAAACCCAGATAGTCCTAGCTCTCTCCTGCTTACATTTGTAAATCATTTGATGGGACTTCTATATTCATTTTTTAAACATTCACATTTTTAGTATAAAAATCAAGTAATATAGAAATGTTGATGGTGAAAAGTGAATGGCTCCCTTCCTACGACATCCTCTCCAGTCCCATTCTCCAAGGGAAGCTGTTAACGATTTAATGTGCTGTGTAACATTTTAGATCACCTGTTTCTTGCTCTAGTGATAAAATGCCTTCCTCTGGTCAGATGATGTCGTCTTACCTATCACGAACTGGGAGTATGAAGACCAACCCAGAAATCCCATACTCTACACCATCACCAAGTCCTCCACCTCCCAACATCAATCGTGGCTTAACCTATGTCACCACATTCAATTTCTCCACCCCTACAATCCATTCTGCATGCTTGCAGCCACAGCAATCTTTAAAACATGCATTTGATGTTTTCTTTATCACACCCCCTGCTTAAAAGACTTGCCTTCCCCTGGCTCTTAGGATAGACACTGAAATACTTAATGATGTCTGGTACATTCCCAATTCACCTCTCAACCTCCTGAATCACATTGGCCCTTGGCCCTTTGCATCCTGCCACATGGGCTACCTTACAGTTTCCTGGTAAATGCTATGCTTCCTCCCCTGAAAATTATTCCATCCTTTCCCCATCGTGCCCTTTCAGATAGCTTCTAGTCAACCTTCAGAATTTAGTTCAGATGTCCCATCAAGGGAAAACTGCTGAGGCATCAGGAAAGTTTCTCCTGTTTCACAATTTTATAGTATATTATTTCTCCTTTGTGGTATTGAATATGGTTAAAATTTTATATTTTTGTCAGTGTTGCTTGTTTGATTAGTATATTTCCTTCACTAGATTCGGCAGTATTCTTAATAGGATGTCTGACACCTAGTTGGAGCGCCTAATTATTGGTTAATACAACATTTCCCAGCCAGTTGTCTAGATGTCTTCCAAAATCTGTGCTGGCTTTCTCCTCAAATCTGTTCACTCTGGATGTGAGTAAGTTGCCTTAAATAGAATCTTATCATATCTTTCTTTTATAAAATTCTATGATGGCGTTCTGTTGCACTTAGGAAAAAAATCCAAGCCCTAAAATTCTTCCCTCATTAGATTTCTCACTTTTCTGTTTTTATCCTAACCTCTTCCTTCTGTTCTGGCCTCCAGATAAGTTGGTGGCTCTGCCTGAAACAATTTCCTTTCAGCCTGCCCTCCCTCCATCCACTCAAGTAAAACATGTAGTTAATGCCTACTCATCTTTCAGATCTCAGATTAGAAAGTTTACTCAGGCTACAACAGCTCTCTTTATTATCTGTCTCCCTGAAACCTTCCACTAGACTATTAATAAAGCTTAACTCATCATTGTGTCCTCTCTACTTGGCACATAGTAAGTCTTAACATTGAATGAAAGAATAAACTAACTTCTTGGTCAACTGTAGCTAGAAAAGAAAAAACACAGTTCAATATCAACATTAAAACCAAGGTATTCCTTGGCAGGCAATCTTCAGCATTCGAATGGACAATTCAATAAATATTTGTTGACTGAGCAATATTTTTTGGATCAATTCATCTGGTGAGGGTTTTACTTGACGTCTATTTCTTCCCGACAGCCGCATTATGCAGACATAGGCTTATTCTAAATAAAATGTTCTGTGGGGGCCATATTAAGATTTTTATATGACAGAAGTGAGTGCCCGATGATACAGATCTCCAAATGTTTGAAACTAAGATTATGTCTTCTTGCATGCTCTGCAGAGTGGAATTTGGGGCCAGATGCTCTTCCACGTTCAAAAGGTTAGCAACATTCTTTTAAGGCTGAGTGATTATCAAAAGGGGTATATATTTGGTTGTCACAAGAAATGGGGATGCTATTTGTATTTAATGGGAGGGGCCAATGATGCTAAGTGTCTTAAAACTAGGGAGTCCTGCGCAAAAAAGTATTGCCCTGCCTAATTTTGACAGTTATACCCCTGCTGGGAAGCATGGAAGGAGACTCAGAACTGATCAAGGTATCCATTAAGCCCCCAACTTAGTGGAGCCAGGCATGGTTTTCCATTTGGAACGTTTCTTATAACAAACCATAATTAGCCAGATACCAGTTTAGTACCTAAACCCCACATACCTAGCTTTAATCAACTCCAGAGAACATTGCACTTTAGTTAACCCCTAATTATCTGATATCCAACTCCTGTCACAAACCTGGCTGAGGCGTCCAAGGAAGGTGAGCCTGCGAAATTTGAGATTCCTCAACTCCTTCGTAGTCAGCTGGCACTCTAGAAAGCTACTCTTATCTTGAATGCCTTCCTTCAGCTCTCCATAGAAATGCTTTCATAGAACCATGATTTAATATTATTCTCTTGACTTTTGTTGAGGAGTGATAGAAATAAAAATGAGCGCTCAGCCTTTATAAAAGAAATTTCTATCTTTTTGTAAAAGATAGAAATAAAAGCATTTCTTCACCTTTTATGAAAGTGCTAGTGAAAATGTTACATAATATTTAGTGTTTCCTCTCTAAATATTCTTAAATTTAATGTCAGAAAAAATTTTCTGATACATGCTGACATTAGATAATAGAGCTAAATAATTTGTTTCCCTTTTGCCTTGGTTGTTGGGAAACTTGGAGCTAAACTTTGTACTCAATTAATTACTTTTAGCCGAGATATTTCTGTACATAAGCCTTTTAGTAGTTGGCTCACGTGTTGCTCTGTATTTTAGATATATTAATAATTTACCTGCAATAAAGTGCATGTAAGGGTTCAATGAATTTTGATAATTTTATACATCCATGTTAATAATCATTGAACATTTTCATCACCCCAGAAAATTCCTTTGTGCCCCTCTCCAATCAACACTCCTCCCAATGTTGCAACAACTTTCTGGTTTCTATGACCATAGGTTAGTTTTTGGCTGTTCTTGAACTTCGAATGGAATCATGCAGTATGTAATCTTTTGGTCTGGCTTTTTTCTCTCAACATTTCTGACATTCTTCCATCATGTTGTTGCATGAATCAATCGTTCTTTTTTTGCAATTGTTGAGTAGTAGTTCACTTTTTTAATATACTGCAATATGTTTATCATTTCTCCTGCGTACGGATATTTTGGTTGTTTCCAATATGTGGCTATTATGAATAAAGTTACTATGAACATTTGTGTACATTTTTGTGTGTGTGTGTGGACAGCTCATTTAAAAAAATCTTTAATGATTTAATTGTGCAAATATCTTTATTGTAAACCTCATCTCTTTATGAAGGGGGAGTAGGTAAAGTATAAATAATAAATGCATGAAAATATAGCAGTCCCACTATGGTTAGATTTACAGTCATAACTGAAACACGAAAAACAACTTATAAATTTTAGTTTCTCATTGTTTTAAAATTAAAGACTAAGCTAAATATATAACCTATCCCTTCAAATAAACTCATGCAATTTGGATGCCATCTCATTTAAATTCCCCGTAAATTATAGGTTGCTATCTTTTCAAATCCCCATTTTCCTTGTCCAGCAGATAGATCAGATTTAACATATTCAAAGCCAAACTTGATTTTCCTCCTCAAATCTAGCCCTCCCACGATTTTCTTAACTTCCAGTTTCTCAGGATGAAAATATGGTGTCATCCTTAATTCCTCTCTTTTTCATAAACCTTACATCTAATCCATCAGCAAATCTAGTATGCTTTACCTTCAAAATACCAGGAATTACCAGGAATTCAGCCACTTCTTACTCTCCCTGTCACTAACATACTAGTCAAAGCCACTAGCATCACTTGCTTGGATTCATGCAATAGCCTCCTAACTGGTATTCTTGCTTCTATATTTAGCCCCAAGAACTTATTCTAAGCAGACCAGCCAGAGTGATCGTTTTTAAATCTCAGTGACATCATGTCACTCCTCTGCTCAAATCTCAACATTTTTATTCAGAATAAAAGCCAAAGTTCTTACGATGGACTGGCTACCAGGCCTCTGAGAACTTCACCTTACATCATCTCCCACTCTCCCCTTTTCTCACTCTTCTCTAGTCCCATGGCTGCCTCACTTACTTCTGAACACACTGAGACCAATCCTGCCTCGGAGACTTTGTATTGTATTTTTACTTAGCCCGATCCAGGCCAGACCATAAAGATTGCTTCAAGTTCGAGATGGGCAAAAATGATGACTAGAATTTGGCTCAAGATTCCTGAAATGGCTAATAAGCAATTGTAAAGAATATACAAATAGTGACTGGAGACACTTTCCCACAGCCTCCCTTGTTTTCTCCTAAAGTTTTCTCAGGGATTTGGTGGGCTCCACAGCTCACTTGGAGTGAGATGTTCACCACATAAGAGGAGCTCTGCCTCTCCCCCCAACACCCAGCTGTTCAAGAACCCGAAACAAACTGTGCTCTCTTATTCTTCTGCACACATCGATATGGATCAACAAGCCCTGTGCATGGGTGTCCTTGTGGCTTTGACAATCTCCCCTTATTTATGCCTGTACTCCAGTAGGATCTAAGAGTTTTGCAGTCTGCCCCCTTAGGGGCCTTCCCGGCCATGACCTACCATTCTCCAGCGGTCTTATCATCACCTGACATATATTTGTTTTCATACTTCATTGTCTGTCTCCCTAAGTAAAATAGAAGTTCCCTGAGAATGGAGACTTGACTTCTTTTGTACTTGCTGTATCCCCAGTATCTAGAAGAGCACCTGGCACATAGTAAATATTTACTGAATTAATTTTGTTCAGTGTATTTAACATCGTATTATGCTGTCTCCTTCTAAAAGAATTGGCATTATTGTACAGACTCTGTGGCTGCTCAGGTCAAACTAAGCCAAACCTTTTTGCTTTTTCCTTTCCTTTTAGTTACAGAATTTTATTTAGGGCTTGGAATGGCCATTGGAATGCAAGTTGCACACACCTCGAATTTGGTACCAGTTTTTTTGCTGTGTTAAGAAAGTGAGCAGAATATTGTGTCTTTAGTAGCCAGTGTAGAAGAAAATCTATTTTCTTATTTTAATATCTAAAGTTCAAATTACCTCTAATATAGGGATCCCTTGAATATTTTAATGCTGAATCACATTGAAGAATAAAAAATGGCAGAGCATATTGAAATTCAGATTGATTCACAAGTAAAAGTCCTCTTGGTAACAGCATTCTGAGAAAGGACCTGCTTGTGCAAAAGTCTGCATTTTTTTAAAATAAATTTATTTATTTATTTAAGATTTTTATTAAAATATAGCCAACATAAATATTATATTAGTTTCAGGGGTACACCGTAGTTATTCAACACTAAAGAAGTGATCACTATGATAAGTCCAGCAACCATCTGATACTGGTCCACACGATCACAATATTATTGACTATATTCCCTATGCTGTACATTACATCCCCATGACTTATTTGTTCTATACCTGGAGACTTAAACCTCTTACTCACCTTCTCCTTTCCCCCCTTTTTAAATTTTTTAATTACAGTTGACAGTTAATATTATTTTATATTTATTTCAGATGTACAATATAGTGGATAGACATTTATATAACTGAAGAAGTGATTCCCTTGGCTAGTCTAGTACCCCCTGGCATATACATACCGTGTTTCCCCGAAAATAAGACCTAGCAGGACAATTAGCTTTTGGACCAAAAATTAATATAAGACCCAATCTTATTTTACTATAATACAAGACCGGGTCTATATAATATAACATAAGACCGGGCCTTATATACTATAATATACAAGACCCACTCTTATGTTAATTTTTGCTCCAAAAGACACATTAGAGCTGATTGTCCGGTTAGGTCTTATTTTGGGGGGAACACAGTAGTTATTTCTGTATTATTGACTGTATTCCTTATGTTCTCCTTTACATCCACATGACTATTTTGTAACTACCAATTTGTATTTCTTATCCCTTTACTCTTTTCGCCCTGCCCTCTAACCCACTCCCATGAACACCCCAACAATTTTGTACCCACCTGACACCATACAGTTATTACAATATTATTGACTATATTGCTTATGCTATACCCTATATCCCCATGACTACTTTGTAACAACCAATTTCTACTTCTTAATACCTTCCCTTTTTCACCCACTCTCCCAACCCACCTCTAATCTGACAACCATCAAAATATTCTTTGTATCTATGAGTTTGTTTCTGTTTTGTTTGTTTATTTTGTTCTTTAGATTCCACATGTAAGACTCAGATATGGCATCTGCCTGCGTCTGCATGCCCAGATGGGGAGGGCTCAACAAAGAAACAATGGCTTCTGCCATCTCCTCTCTCAGGGAGAAAGCTGTCACTCCAGCCCTTGCCCTGAAGGAAGACAACTCAGTTCCTCCCTGTATGTCCTCTGTCCCTCTCAAGCTGCTGCTGCCCCAGCACTGGAGATCAGAGAGAGAGAGTCTGTCAGCACGTAAGTCTTTGCATAGTCCCTTTAAGAGGAATGCCTGGGACTCCAGCTGCCCTCGTCTCACTCAGCTACAATCTCCTCCGGTTTTCACAACAAAAAGTTATGGGCACTTCTTTCTCTGGTGCTGGCACTCTGGACTGGGGAGCTTGGTTTGTGGTTGGGGCCCCTCACCCCTCTGGGGGGGGGGAACCTCTGCAGCTAAGATATCTCTCCCAATTTTCAATGGTCACACATGGGTGTGAGACCAGCCCATTCGATGTCTCTGCCCCTTCTGTCAATCTCGAGGTGGCTTCTTTTGTATGTTCTTAGTTTTAGGGCTTTGGTTTAGCTAAACTTCAGGCAGTTATCCGTAATGGTTGTTCTGTAGCTGAGTTGTCATTTTGATGTGGTCATAAGCATACTGTTTGAGGATGAGGTAAGTACAGTGTTTATCTGCTCTGCCTTTTTGGTTTCTCCCCAAGAGTCTGCATGTTTTAAGGTTTGGATTTGTGTGAATGATACAGAAACCCAAAAGAGAAATTGTAGCTTCTTCTCATTGATTCATTTCAACAAATAATTTTATCAAGTGTTTAATATATTACATCCTCACTTTAAATATGCAATCCTAATTGTGATCTACTTTATTTTAAGTCAACATCGTCTCCATAGTAAAATATTTTCTACTAGATGACCCAGAAAATCCAACTCCCTAGTAGTCAATAAGTAACATTCAGTGAACATCCATGTGTACAGAATACAGCACTAAACTCCGCCCTAAAGGAGTTTGCCATTTCTATCTGCCTGGGATTATTGATTGAGAGGAGAATAATAAACTTGACTCTATTTCTGTAATAAGCCTCATTGCTTCCAGTGGAAGAAAAGATGTTAACTAGTAAAACTGTTTTAAAGTCATCTGTTTTTGTAATATGGAAACAGGTAATGTTTGTTTTGCAGATTTTGAGAGGATATTTGATATTGATGTAATATCAGTTCAATATTACATCAGCGCAGTTTGGAGCCAAGGGTGGGGCTGATGCCTGGGAGAGATGTGAATCTTGTATATCTGACTCATCCTCTCCAAATACTCTAAGACCATAGTCAGGAAGATGGTTACTATGTCTCTTGCAAGAACAAAAGCATTCCACACCAAATTCTAGTCAGAAATAATAAAGATAGAAAACAGAACAATCAGCTTTTAAGAAGTCATAAGAAGTACATAAAAACTAAATTTCCACATGACAAATTAATGTGGCTTTTGTGAAGAACTTTGCTAAATTAAACAAGTCTGGCAAAGATCAACTCTAGACAGAGGTTCTTTGGCCAAGGATGACGAGGGCCATGACAAGGACTAGCTCTGGTTGATCGCACAGCCACACACACACGGCATTGTTGGTAAGGAGAATTTAAACCAGAGCAGAAAAGTCTCAGATAGAAAAAATGCAGACAAAAACAAAACAAACAAACAAAAAATTCTAAACAACACAACAGAACACACTGACAAAAAAACTTCACAAGAAAACATAGAGTAGTTGGTAGAAATTGCCTTGTTTCAGCATTGATGTCTATCAATACAGTTCACTTAAGGTGACAACTTCAAGACAAGGTGCCCCTTGTTGACCTGTTATTTCACAAAAATCAATCCTTAGCCAGAAAATAGAAGGTCCCTTCTCCTATAAGTCATACCTTATCAGAAGCCTGGGCTTTCTGCAATCAATGTTAAAAATCCTTAAAAATTCCAGATCTCCTGGCAATGACTTTGAAACACAATTCTAAATATTATTGATTCACCCAGCCATTCCTAAAAGTACCAGAACAGAGGACCAGTTAGACAGTACAGGAAGAGGTACAGGAGAGACACATTTGCTCATTACCAATATCTTTTTGTTTTTTTAAAAGATCACATGCATCTTTGACTTTTTATTATGGAAATTTTCTAACATAAACACAAAAGTAGAAACAATAGTATAATAAATTCTCATGAGCCTATCACTCAGCTTTACCAATTAGTAATATTTTGTCTTTCTTGTTTCATCTATCACCCTTATTTTATTTTTATTTCTGCTGAAATAGTTTAAAACAACTCTCAAATATTATATCATTTCACCCATAAATATATCTTTTAAAAAACAAAAAACAAAATCACAATAACATTATCCCTATCATCAACAAAATTAACAATAATTATTTTTGTCATCTAAATGTGTTCACATTTCCTGAATTGGCTCAAAAATGGCTTTTTATACTTGATTTGTTTGAATTGGGATTCAAGCAAGGTCTACACTTTGTGCTTGGTTGCTATATCCCTTGAGTCTATTTCAATCTATAAGTTCCTCTTCATCTCCACCCCACTGACATTTATTGATTGAAAAGTTGGGTCGTGTCTCCTGTGGAATTTCTCAAATTTTGGATTTTTCTGATTGAGTTTCCATGGTATCATTTTAAATGTTCCCTTATCCGTTGTATTTTTTGTAAACTGATAGATCTGGAGAGGGATTTAATTCAGGTTATTTATTTATTTAAGCAAGAATATTTCATTGGCTGTGCTATAATCTTATTGTAGTGTATACATAGGAAGTGATGTTCAGCTTGATTAGTGGGTTTATATAACTTTATTTAAAATTCTTAATTATGAATATAATATGTTCATTGTGGGAAAGTTAGAAACTATAGGTAGCAATAAAGAATAACATAACAAGGAAGTTTATTCCCACAATCCAAAAATGATTACTGTTTACATTTGGTAACTGCCTTTCTATGTTTTTTTCTATTTTGGTTGATTAATCTTGAAACTTTCTCCTTTTTCTCTCTTATTGGACTTATGCTGCCCTTTTAAATATCATTGAAATTAGTCCTTTAGTTAACAAATATTTGGGGTGCCTATTTTTTTGTGTGTGATACTGGAAAGAAGGAAGGAAGGGAAGGAGAGAGCCAATGTAGTTTGAGCATCTGCTATGTAGCTGTTGCTTTTTCATTATTATTTTTTTACTAATCTTCACAATGACCTTGTCAGAGAAGTACTATAGTCCCATTTTATAAAAGAGGAAATTGAAACTCAGACCTCTTGGAGTCTTTAACTCTGAGTTCAAAGAGACTTGAAGTCTTCTGTTCCCAAATCAAAGTCTTAACATTCATTTCCTTCCTGAATTTTGTGGTACTGATATGAGACATGACCATCCTACCTAGTCAATTAAGAATGTACTTGACGGACATGAAAGAAAACTTAGTAGTTGCTTAAAATGCTTGAGAGATTTTATTTGATATTTAGCAAGACAAACTAATTTAGGCATATGAGAAAAAAGTACAGAAAGTTCTCCATTTTTCAGAGGTTTAAAAAAATGTTGCATGTTTTCCATGCTGTACTTCATCCTTACTGTTTATCTTTTCTTGTGGTGCTGGTAAAAGAATGGAAAAATTGATAAAAACCTGTGATGGAAGAGACTGGGTTTTGGGTATCTATAAATCTTGTGTTATACCAATTCTTAACTGCGTGAACTAATTCCAAGAAGCACAGAATTGGAAGGTACCTTAAAGATCATCTTCTGGAACATTCTCAATATATAATGAAGAGTTCAAAGTCTCAGTGGGCTGAGTGACTTTCCTCAGGTTACTCAACTACTTTGATATCAAGACATGACTTGAATTCAACATCTTTGACCTGCAGTTGTATATATCGCCATTGTGTGAGTTTAACTCATTTTGAAAAATTTTCCTTCTATGAACAAAAGGAAATGTTTAAACAATCTTTTCATTACACTTAGGGTGGGTACTGGTTTACCGGATTCAGAAGCACGTCCTACAGTTGTAAAATGTGTGCCAAGAATGGTTTCCTACTATTGTGAAAGCTGAAGGCAAGGGTACAAAGAGGGACTTCAGAAAGGGAGAGAAAACACATTTTAAATAAGGTTATAGTTATATTTTTTCTAGAGTTTCTTTAATCCTCTGCAGGAAAACTTTAAATAAATGTGCCTTCTAGAGCCATTCAATACTTTAATTCCAAAACAAATGTAGAAGCATAGTAAGCTTGTTTGTAGTATTGCTGATCACATGTTTCTAAAAAATAGAAATACTTAAATATAGAAAAGTACAAATGTGTAAAACTCATTAGGGAAAATTTAAGCAACATCTTTCATCATACTGTACTTTAAAATGCAAATATAAAAGTTAGAAATAAATGATAGGAAACAGCTAATTGTTCAGTCAGTAACTAACTCTTGGGACAATGGTTAGAAGCAGCTGGATGATGTGTTTAGTATGCAGTTTCCTACCATTTTGTATAAACATCACCTCTCTGTTTCCTTCATGGATAAATTTAACCTAAAAATCAGTCTCAGTGTCTCCAGTACTGTCCTGTTTGCAGGGCAATAATCAGTCCATAGGTTTTTGACACTTTGTGGCTTACAGGATATCCTTCAGCAGACAGACATGCATTAGTTATCCATTTTCTAATGATATTTCTGGACTGGTACGAGGACTGATGGTGCCATGTGGTCTATGGCTATTTATTCTGGCTACTAAGCAATTGGAATGCAGAGAACTATTTAGTTCCATGGTACTTGACAGAAGGGAACAGATTTGCTAGATGAGGTTGAAAACAAGCATGTCATTGTGGGCTGAGAATAAATTGGCATAAATATAGTATCCTTCCTATAGGCATATCCAGTAAAAAAGAATATCAGATACCAACCATGTTGAAGTCAAAGTGCTATTTTATAATGGGGGAAAAGAAACTATGATGTACCCATCAACTAACTTCAATAATTATCAGCCAATCTGGTTTGCCCCATCTATCCCCCCAACCCTGACTACCATGTTTCCCTGAAAATAAGACCTAGCCAGACAATCCAGCTCTCATATGTCTTTTAGAGCAAAAATTAATATAAGGCCAGGTCTTATTTTACTATAATAGAAGACTGGGTCTTTAATGTAATATAATATAATATAATATAATATAATATAATATAATGTAATGTAATGTACTGTACTATACTATACTATACTATACTATACTATACTATACTATACTATACTATAATAATGTAGTAAAATATAATACTGGGTCTTACATTATTTTTTTCTCCAAAAGATGCATTAGGGCTGATTGTCCAGCTAGATCTTATTTTCGGGGAAACAGGTTATATAGAAGCAAATTCCAGGTATCAAATTATTATCACTTTTTAAAATTTTTATTGGGGAATATTGGGGAACAGTGTGTTTCTCCAGGGCCCATCAACTGCAAGTTGTTGTCCTTCAACCTAGTCGTGGAGGGTGCAGGTCAGTTCCAAGTCCAATCGCCGTTTTCAATCTTTGGTTGCAGGGGCACAGCCCACCATCCCATGCGGGAATTAAACTGGCAACCTTATTGTTGAGAGCTCACGCTCTAACCAGCTGAGCCATCCCACCACCACTTCGGAAGCTCAGTGGCAGCTCATTATATTCAATCTAGTTGTGGAGGGCGCAGCGTACTGACCCATATGGGAATCGAACTGGCAACCGTGTTGTTCAGAGCTTGCGCTCTACCCAACTGAGCCTTACGGCCACTCCTCAAATTATTTTATTTATATATGTTTTAGTATTTATCTGTAAAAGACAGGAACTCTTTTTTTAAAAAAGACAATCACAATATCATATCACACCTAAAAAATGACTAATAATAATTTAATTCATTAAACATTCAGTTACTACTGAAATTTCATGAACTGTCTAATAAATATTTTTGTGTTCTTTTAGTTTGTATGGTTGAAACAGTATTTAGATAAAATCCATACATTGCAACTGGCTGTTTCTTAAATAGTTTTTTAATTAAAAATTTTAATTGTGGTAAAATATATAGAATTTAAAATTTACCATCTTACCTATTTTTAAGTGTACAGTTCAGTAGTGTTAAGTACATTCATATCATTGTACAGTCATCACCACCGTCTAGCTCCAGAACTCTTTCCATCTTGCAAAACTGAAACTCTATATCCATTAAACAACTCCTCATCCCCCCATTCCCTAGATCCTTGGCAACTACCCTTCTACTTTCTGTCTCTATGAATTTGACTACTCTAGGTACTGCATATAAGTGAAATCATACAGTCTTTCTCTTCTTGTCACTGTCTTATTGCAATCATAATGTTCTCCAGGTTCTTCCATGTTGTAGTATGTGTTATAATTCCATTCATTTTTAATGCTGAATAATATCTTATTGTATGTATATACCACATTTTGTTTACATATTCATCTGTTGATGGATACCTGGGATGCTTCTACCTCTTGGGCAGTGTGAATAATGCTTCTATGAACATGGGTATACAAATATCTTTTTGAGATCCTGATTTCAATTCTTTTGAATATATACCCAGAAGTGGACTTGCTGGATATTATGGTAATTTTTTCTTTCTTTTTTGAGTAACCACTATACCATTTTCCTTAGGGGCTGCACCATTTTACATTCCCAACAACAATGCATAAGGGTTCCAATTTCTCCATATCTTTGCCAATACTTATTTTCTGGTTTTTATATTTTTTGGTTTTGTTTTTTTTAACAGTAGCCATTCGAATGGATGTGAGGTAATATCTCTTGTGGTTTTGATTTGCATTTCCCTAATGACTAATAATGAGCATTTTTTCAGGTGTTTGTTGGCCATTTGTATATTTTCTTTGGAGAAATGTCTATTGAGGTCCTTTGTCCCCCTTTTTAAAAAATCAGGTCACTTGTTTTTATTGTTAATTTGTAGGACTTCTTTATATGTTTTGAATGTTAACTCCTTGTCAGATATGTGATGTGCAAATATTTCTCCCATTCCATGAGTTACCTTTTCATTCTGTTAATTGTGTCATTTGATGCACAGAAGTTTTAAATTTTGATGTAGTCCAATTTATCTATTTTCAGTTTTTCTATGTTTCAGATATTTATTTCTTCAAATTTGTTATTTATTAGGAATGACTGAAATAAAAAATATAATTGAGTTCCTAACTATTTTTACTTTTGTTGCTTTTGGTGTCATATTCAAGAAATCACTGCCAAATCCAATGTAATGAAACTTTTCCCCAATGTTTTCTTTTAAGAGTTTATAGTTTTAGCTTTTATGTTTAGGTCTTTTATCCATTTTTAGTTAATTTTTGCATATGGTGTAAAGTTGGAGTCTTAAATCTTTTTAAATCTATAGATCTCTCCCTCTCTTCTTTTTCTCTCTTTCCCCCCTCTAAATTTTTCCTTGCAAATTTTTGTTGTTGTTGTTGTAAAAACTGGGTTGTTTGTCCTGCAGACTGGGTTTTGTTGATGCAGACTTTTAATTTCATTTAACAGGTTCCCCTGTTTCTCTTCCCTGCATTTCCAAAAACTAGTTGCTGTCTCAAAAGGCATAATTTGATTCTGGCTCAGTTTTATTGGTAAGAATACTTTTTAGATTATGAGAGGCACATCAGGAAGCACATACTATATGTGTGTGTGTGTGTGTGTGTGTATGTGTGTGTGTGTGTGTTGCTGTTTTTGTTGTTATGATGTTAACCACCATCTGGGTGGATCTATTCATTCATAAGAGTTACAAAAAATAAAAAGTGATATTCTAATATTCTCATTCCCTCTTTACTTATTTATTGGAAAAATTCTGTATAGAAAAACTTCCCATCATCGACTAATTACCTTAATTTAGAGTTTATATAAGAAAAATACAATAAATACTTGATTCTTTCCTTTAACAATTTTCAAAATGAGTTGTTTCCCTTGTATCCTCCAATAGTGACAAATGCATTGTTTTAGTTTTATATTAAACACATCATGAATTCATTGTGAAAAAAATCTTTAATGTATTTGAATTCATTTTAATTATTAATCTTATTTGTGCCCGAGTTGTTCCATCTCTTTCAGTAGGAACCTCTTCAACTTGACTTAACTCCTTTTGAAATAATCACATTAATCTTTGATAGCCTTCTTGATTTCTGGAATGACGAGCTGTTTCAGACTTGTATTTTTTTAACATTTTATTCTCCAGATCAGGAATCAAGCAATTGATGAGGAGGTCTGATTCCTTTTACTGAGAAATAATATTTAGAGATGACAACTTGGGGTATAAGAGGTGCTCATTGCTACTGTGTTAGCCATTATTTCTAGACCTTTTCAGTGGGAGATATATATATATATATATATATATCACTAAAAAAAATGTATACAAGTGGACACTGGTCAATGTTGCTCAAGTAGTAGTTCACTGTAATTAGAAATGTGTGGACGCTGATGGTAACCACTTTGAGCACCTCTTGTAATTGCAGAAGTCAAACATGACTTGTATTCATCTTTTGTTATCGGTATATATTGAGTATTACAATTTTAATAGTTTTTTCCATTCTTAAAATGTGTATACATTTTTTTGTACCCTCTGTATATAATTAACAATACATTGTTAATGCATCTTGATACTGCCAATACAGGAATTTTACTTAATTGATTGTACATCTGTATTCCTTTGTCCCATACTTTATTGTATTCTCACAGTGCACACACAAACATAACAATAGCAACATTACCATCAACAATAGATTATGAAAAACAGTTTACAAAGTATTTTCTTAGTTTCCTTGTCCTTAAAGTATATCTCATTAAGGATGTACAGTTAATTTGCTATGCTTATCTAACTTTTAAGTAACAGCTTCATTGAGATATAATTCATATATCATACAATTAATACATTTCAAGTGTAAAATTCGATAGTTTTTTTTTTTAGCATATTCACAGAGTTGTGCAACCATTGCCACAATCAATTTTAGAATATTTTTATTATCCCCCCAAGAAACCCTGTACACGTTAGCAGTCAGTCGCCATTTTCCTTCAACTTCCTTCTCAGCCGTAGGCAAACGCTAACCTGCTTTCCATCTCTGTGTATTTGCCTAATCTGGATATTTTATATAAATGGAATCATATAATATGTAATGTTTTGTGCTGGCTTTTTTCACTTAGCATAATGTTTCAAAGTTCATCCATGTTGTAGCATGTGTTAGTATTTCATTCCTTTTTATTAATAAATAATATTCCGTTGTACAGCTATACCAGATTTTATTTATTCATTCATCAGTTAATGGACTGATAGTTGTTTCTATTTTTGTCTACTATGAGTAATGCTTCTATGAATATTTGTGTATAAGTTTTTGTGTGAACATGTTTTCATTTCCCCTGGGTATATACTTAGGAATGGAATTGCTGGGCCATAAGGTAACTAACTCTGTGTTTAACTTTTGAGGAATTGCGCACTGTTTTCCCACCACCACTGTATGAGGGTTCCAGTTTCTCCACATTCTCCCTAACACTTGCTATTATCTGACTTTTTGATTACAACCATCCTGGTGGTAGCTCGTTGTGGTTTTGATTTGTATTTTCTTCAGGGGTAATGCTTGTTTTAGGCTTAGTTAGCTTTCTTTTTCCAATGTGTTAAGATGGAACTTTAGGTTTTGACTTGAGATCTTTCTTCTTTAATAGGCATGTATAGCTATAAATTTCCCTCCAATCACAGCTTTTCCTGCATCTCATAAATTCTGGTATGTTGTGTTTTTGTTTTCATTCATTTCAAAGTATTTTCTAATTTTTCTTAGGATTCTTTCTTTGGTTATATGGGAGTACATTGTCTAACTTTTACATATTTTTAATATCCCAAATTTCTTTCTGTATAGATTTTTATTTTTATTCCATTGTGGTTGAAGAACATACTTTGTGTACTTTCAATTATTCTAAACTTACTGAGTTTGTACTATGGCCTAACATATGGTCTGTTTCATGTGTACTTGAGAAGAATGTACATTCTGTTGTTGCTGGGTGCAGTGTTCTGTAGATGTCTATTAGGATGAATTGGTTTATAGCGTTCTTCAAGTCTATTTTCATGTTGCTCTTCTATCTAGTTAGTTATTCTATACACATTAGAATTGGGGTATTTTTGTTTAATTGACTATTTCTCCCTTTAATTCTGTCAGTTTTAATGCTTCATGCATTTTGTTAGAAACATACATGTTTATACTTATTATAGCTTCCTAATAGATTGACCCTGTTATCATTACAAAATGTTCTTTTTTATCAATAATAAATAATTTTGGTTAAAGTTTATTTTGCCTGAAATTAATACAGTCACTTCAGCTTTCTTATAGTTGTTGTTTGCATGATTTATCTTTTTCCATGATTTCACTTTTACCTATTAGTATCTTGAATTAAAAGTATCTTGTAGACAGTTTATACTTGAATCTTGATTTGTATTCAATCTGGTAGTCTGCCTTTGGATTATTTCATCCATTCACATTTAATGTTATTATCAATATAATTGGATTTACACATTTACCATTTTACTTTTGTTTTCTATATGCCTCATGTATTTTTTTCCTTCCTCTATTCCTCCTTTCCTGCTTTCTTTTGCATTCAATGGATATTTTCTTGTATAACATTTTAATTCTCATTTTTTTTTTTGCTATCTTTTCTGAGTTATATTCTTAGTGTTAGCTCAAGCATCTTGTTAGAATTTACTTCAAATTTATACTAACTTAAATCTAATTATATAAAACATATAAAAATAAAACATTACTCCTATAAAGTTTTATTTGTTCTTCTCCCACTTGTGCTATTATTAAACACTTATTATATATGTTACAAATTCAACAGTACATTGTTATAATTATTAGTTTATATAATTTTATATCCTTCAAAGATGCTCTCATTTACCATTTCGTGTTCTGTTCATTTGTTTCCATGGATTCAAGTTCCAGCTGGTGCCATTCTCTTACTCTCATAGAGCTTTGCTTATAGTCACCTCCTTTGTATTGTTATTGTCAAATACATTATCTTTCTATTTGTTATAGGCACAATATATTTATATACATATTATTTTATGAAATTATTTTTAACTCAGTTAAGAGAGAAAGGGAAAAGAAATATGCATTTGTACTATCTTTTATAATTAGATAATTATGTTACTGGTGCTCCTTAGTGTGTGTGTGTGTGTGTGTGTGTGTGTGTGTGTGTGTTTGAATTACTGTTTATTGTCACTTGCTTTCAGCCTGAAGACATACCTCAGAATCTCTTGTATGTGGGTCTGTTAGCAAGGACAGTTTTTATTTATCTAGAAATGTTGTTAATTCACCTTCATATTTGAAAGGTAAATTTGCTAGATATAAGATTTTTGGTTGACATTTTTCTTCTTTCAGTACTTTGAATGTGTGATCCCACTACTCTCTGATCTCTAATCAGCTATTAATCTTATTGAGATTCTCTTGTACTTAATGAAGCATTTTATTTTCTTGCTGTTTTCAACATTTTGATGTGTCTAGGTGTGAATCTTTTTGAATTTATCCTAGTTAGAGTTTATTCAACTTCTTGCATGTGTTCAAATATAGTCATTTCCCTTGAAGAGAGCTTCGGAGCTCTCTGTTCTTATCACCTGCCTGTTCCTCTGAGTAAATTCTCTGAGCAACAGCTCAAGTGCTGGGGGTGATGACAGGGGATGACGACCTCTCTAGAGTGACATTTCTACATTACCAGTGGAGTGCTAGGCAGGAGTAATAGCTTCTGATCTTCTGAGGGGGAACGGGGCCCCAGTATTCTCTGTCTGCCATGCCTGCAGTAGAACTTCTACCTTAAGAGTGAGGTCTAGATAAAGGAAAGAAACCCCCTGCCTCTCAACTGTACTCATGTGGAATTTAGCCTATGCGACATGGAGCTGTGGGGTGAGAAACGATGATGACTTGCCCCTGCAAGGGAGATATTGTAGCCCTTGACTAGAATGTTTTGGGGAAAGGAGATCCTCTTGGTCACATCTGCTCAGAGTGGAGTTTCTTTACACTGAACTGGGGTAGGGAAGAAGAAACTGGGTTGTTGCTTAAGTGCCATAGACTCTGATTGTTCTTACTGAAATCGAGTAGATATTGTTGAGTAAACATTTCTTCATTTGCAGTATGCCCTTAGGACAATTTACAGGGACTTTAAATGTTTTTCTTTTTTTAATAATTTTCATCATTCATGGTTGTTTCACTGGAGAGCAGGTTGGCAGAACTCCTCACCTTGCCATTAAGAGGTTATCTACTTATTTAAGTTTTGATTATAGAAAATTTCAAGCATACATAAATGAGAGAACAATATAATAAACTTGCATACGCTATATTTAGTTAATACGCTATATTTAATTGTATATCTTTAACAATTAACTCTCATCTCTTACTCCTTCCTCCTCTAGATCATTTGGAAACAAATCCTTAATATCGTATAACTTCTTCTACAATTACTGTTTTCCAAAGTCATTTAGTCTCTCTCTCATACACACACACACACGCACGCACGCACGCACGCACACGCACGCACACACACACACACACACACCTCCTTTCCTTATTGCTGTACAGTCCCAACTTTGTCATATATCAAGTATCCATACATCTTTGGGTCTGTTTCTGGGATCTCTACTCTGTCCCATTAGTCTTTTTATTCATTCCTGTGCCAATATCACACTTTTTTAAATATATTAGCTTTGTAATTTTTTTCAATGTATTTTATTTATTTTTTCAAGATTTTTATTAAAATATAGCTAACATAAATATAATATTAGTTTCAGGTGTACACCATAGTTATTCAACATTTATGTTCCTAAAGAAATGATCATCATAAGTCCAGAAACTGACACCATACCACGTCATCACATATTATTGATTGTATTGCCTATGCTGTACATTACATCCCCATGACTTATTTGTTTTATACCTGGAAATTTGGACCTCTTATTCCCCTTTACCTTTCCCCCTTTTAAAAATTTTTCAATTACCGTTGACATTCAATATTATTTTATATTAATTTCAGATGTACAGCATAGTGGTTAAATATTAGTGATCCCCTTGACTAGTCTAGTACTCACATGGCACTATATATAGTTATTACCATATTAATGACTATATTCCCTTTGCTTTACTTCGCATCCTCATGACTATTTTGTAACTATCAATTTGTATTTCTTAACCCCTTCACCTTTTTCACCCTGCCTCCAATGCCCCATCTATCACCCCAACAAATCTAGTACCCATCTACGCCACACATAGTTATTACAATATTATTGACTATATTCCGTATGCTATACCCTACACCCCCATGATTACTGTGTAATAACCAAATTGTACTTTTTAATCCCTTCACCTTTTTCAATCACCCCCAAATACCTTCTATCTGGGAACCATCAATATGTTCTCTGTATCTATGAGTTTCTTTGTGTTTTGTTTGTGTATTTTGTTCTTTAGATTCCACATATAGGCAAAATCACATTGCATCTGTCTTTCTCTGTCTGACACTCCACTTGGCACAATATCCTCCAGGTCCATCCATGCTGCCACAGATGGCAAGAACCCATTCCCTTCTACGGCTGAGCAATATTCCATTGTATATATGTACTACCTCCTTTTTAACCATTCTTCCCTGGACAGATACCCAGGCTGCCTTCACATCTTGGCCATTGTAAACAATGTTGCAATGAACATGGATGTACATGTCCTCTTGAAGTAAGATTTTGGGTTTCTTCAGATAAGTACCCTGAATTGGGGTTACTGGGGTCCTTCCTCGTCTCTTGTGATAGTCTTTGTTTTAAAGTCTATTTTGTCTATAAGTATTGCTATCCCAGCCTTTTTTGTTGTTTTCATTTCCATTTTCATGAAATATCTTTTTCCATCCCTTTTCTTTCCATGTGTATGTATCTTTCAATCTTAAATGAGTCTCTTGTAAGCAGCATATGTAAGGGTCATGTTTTTGTATCCATTCAGCCCTCCTATGTCTTTTGAGTGGAGCATTTAATCCATTTACATTGAAAGTAATTGCTTATAGATATATAGCTGTTGACATTTTATTAATCATAATTTTGATTTTTCTTTATTTTTTTCATCTTAAAGAATTCCCTCTAACATTCCTTGTAATACTGGTTCGATGATGATGAACTCCATTAGATTATTGTTGTCTGGGATGCTCTTTATCTGTCCTTCAATTCTAAATGATATCTTTGCCGGGTAGATAATATTGGTTGTGGGTCCTTGCTTTTCATCACTTTGAATATTTTGTGCCAATCACTTCTGGGCTGCAGAGTTTCTATTGAGAAATCAGCTGACAATCTTATGGGAGCTCCCTTATAAGTTACTAGTTGCCTTTCTCTTGCTGCTTTTAAGATTCTTTCTTTGTCTTTAACCTTTGCCATTCTAATCACAGTGTGTCTTTGTGTGGGCCTGTTTGGGTTCATCTTGTTTAGGACTCTGCATTTCCTGGACTTATATGTCTATTTCCTTCATCAGGTTAGGAAAGTTTTCAGTCATTATTTATTCAATAGGTTCTCAATCCCTTTCTTTCTCTATTCTCCTTCTGATACCCCTATGATGCTAATGTTGCTACCCTTGATGTTGTCCCAGAGGTCTCTTAAACTATCCTTACCTTTTGGATTATTTTTTCTTTTTGCTGTTCTAAATGGGTATTTTCGGCTACCTTCTCTTCCAAATCGCTGATTCGATCCTCTGTATCATCTAGTCTGCTGGTGTTTCCTTCTAGTGCATTCTTCATTTCAGTTGTCATAGTTTTCACTTCTGTTTTTTTTAATAGTTTCTATGTCCTTTTTTTTTTTTTTAATGCTTGCTATCTCATTGTTGAAGTTCTCACAAAGTTACTTGACCATCCTTATAACCATTGTTTTGAACTCTGTATTGCTTGCTTCCATTTTGTTAAGTATTTTTTTTTTTTTTTTTTTTTTTTAGTAGTTTTCTCCTGTTCTTTCATTTAGGGCATATTTCTTTTTTCCTCATTTTGGCTGCCTCTCTGTTTCTATGTATTAGGTAGATCTGCTATATCCCCCAGTCTTGGCCTGGCGACCTTATGTAGTATGTGCCTTGTGGAGCCCAGTGGCACAGTCTCCCTCGTCACCTGCACCAGGTGCTCCAGGAGTGCAGCTTGGGAGAATTGTGTGTGTTCTCCTATTATAGTTGAGCCTTGGTTGCTATTGGCATGTCAGTGGTGGGATTAACCCTTAGGCTGACTGGCTGTGGGGTTTGGCCACATCCACAGTTTACAGGCTGCTGTGCAGGGGGCTTACCCCTCTGAGTGGGATTTGTCCCAGCAGGCTCTGGTGCCTATTGACACTGTCCTTTGGGTGTGCCGCTTGTGGGGCTAATTGGGTGGTGTTCTGTGGTATGAAGCCAACATCCATGTTGGCTTCTGGGGCCTATTGTGAGGGACTCTGGTGCAGGCCCAGGTCAGCCACTGCCTGTGACTTGCTGGGGACTACCTGGTAGGAGCTACAAAATGATCTGCAGTTGTTCGCTGCATCTGTTAACCCTGGAGGTGTGTGGGAGAGGCCACGCTGCAAACTGAGGACATCTGCCATGAACACTGTGCCTAGGGTAGTTACACAAAATGACAGGACACCCCCAAGGCCTCCTGCAACCTGCCAGCTCCCTTAAGGTTTAGCAACTGATAGAGCTTTGTGTGGTACAAAAGTTGGGCGAGACAGAGTCTCAGGGAGTCAGTAGATTGGGAAGAGTTGTGTTTAGCAGGTTAATGTAAATTCTGGTTTGGTACCAGTGCTGAGCTTGAAGCTACTCAGCAGAAGTCTCAGAACACACTGAGGCCGTTGCTGCCCACCTGGGGTCTGTTGGACTCAGATAGTTTTCCAAGAAAGTGTGCAATGTAGGCAAGGTGGCTGCTTTTGGAGAAAGTGACTCCTGTGTTGGGGGAGTTGGGTGGGGGTGGTGTCCCAATGAGTCAGCAGGATAGAGCTGTAGAGCTCACCAGGCCAATCAGATTCAGATTTGGCCATGTGGGGGTGGGCTCAACACAGGAAAGATGGCGCCTGCTGGCTGCCCGGGAGGAGGACCTCCTCATAGGGAAATGGAGATTGTCCTCCAGCCTTCAACCTGAAACAACACAAGTCAGTCTGTTTCCCATATGTCTGTGACACCCCCCGAGTTACTGTTCCTCTGCTGGAGCCCAAGATGAGTGCCTGGGAGTGAGAAAGCCTGTGCGTGGGCCCTTTCAGAGGACACCTAGGTTTCCCACTGCCTTCTGTCCCACCCGTATAGTCGGAATCCCCACTATTTTTCACAGGCAAATATTGTGGGGGCTCTTCTTCCTGGCATCAGTACTCTGGGCTGGGGAGGCCAGCGCGGAGCTGGTGTTTCTTGCTACTCTGGGAGGAACCTCCACAGCCAAGATATTCCTTCAGTTCTCAACTGCCATACAGAGCTTTGGGGTTAGCCAGTTCTGTGTCTCTGCCCCTTCTACCTGTCTTGACATGGCTTCTTTATATCCTTAGTTATACAACATCTGTTCAGCCAGACTTCTGATGGTTTTCCATGTTGATTGTTCTATAATTTAGTTGTATTTTTAAGGATGCAGACATGGTTTTTACCTACTCCACCATCTTGGATCTCCTCTCTAGCTTTGTAATTTTTAACACCTAGTAGATTAAGTGTTTCCACATTTGCCGTCTTTGAAAGTGTCTGAACCAGTCTTGGTCCTTTCCACTTCCATATAAATTTTAGAAACAGTTTGTCAAGTCACACACACACACACACACATACACACACAGAGTTGAGATGTGAGATTTTGATTGGGATTTGTTGAATCTATAGATGAACTTGGAGAGAATTCACATCTTTATTATATTGAGTCTTCTAATCCATAAACATTGTATGATTTATCATTTAGGCCAATAAATCAGAATCGCCTGGAAGGCTTGTTAAAATAGACCACCCCCAGAGTTTCTGATTCAGTACATCAGAGATGGGGCCTGAGAATTTGTATTTCTAACAATTCCCAAGTCATGCTGATGCTGCTGTTCCAGTACTATATTTTGAGAGACATTGCCATATAGTTTTGAAAAATTGGCTAATTTTTATCAAATTAAAAAGCAATAGAGCACATGGCATTATTTTAATCCTATTAAGATATTATTTTAAATAACAGAATTTAAATTATAGAATCTATAAATCAAATATAGAAATAGAGTAGAGAATCAATAGATGTTTCCAACTATAGTACATGTACTTATTTATGCTATTGGTCCGACAATCATTAAAATCAGGAGGTATATAGTTGCAAATCAATTTATGGTCTTTATGGACAGGAAAATTTAAAAGTCCTTTATCTCCCTCTAGCCTCTAGTTAAAATTTTGCAGGCTGGACGTTTGCCAAAAAAAGCAATTAGATTCTTAAAATTTAGCACTGACTTACAGGGTAGAAAGCTGAATAAAGGGCCATTTAAGTATATAAATATAAAAGTTGATTCAAATGTGGTGTTTATTAGGGGATACTAAAGAACCCTGAAGGAATCCAAGGAAGGAGATTAGAAAGAAGAGTTCATTGTCTTGTTTACGCCCTCTCCCCATTTTTGTTTTAAATCTGATTGAGTCTCCAGTAACAAGTGGAATGTTAGAAAAGCACTGATGTCTTTTCTAGATTTTGGGTTTTATCTAAATACTCATTAAATAGACCTCTTTTATTTTTTAAAATGCCTGGTGTTAATGTGCTTAATTTGTTTGAACCTAGTGGGTGGGCTATGGAGAATTGAAATAGTTTTGTGTCATTATTGATCTTTGTTTGCTCAAAGCGTTCTGTAGTACCTGTCTCTTCTGCTTCCGGGACAATAGACTGAATTTGCCACTTGCTTCTGGCTGATACCCACCTTCTGGGCAAGCTAGCTCCTGCTTCTTGCCAGGACTTCTGTTATTTACCAACTCCAAGGCTTTTCCTGGGGTAACGTTGTGGAGACTCTAATTACATATCTGGCTACCCTACATGTGGGGAAAGTTCCATGTCAGCACAAAGAAAAGCCTTGTCCTCAGGCCCCAGAGTTCTGACACAGGCTTCCTGGCTAATCTGCCAACAGCCAACCCCTGTGTACAATACAGTTTGAAACTCCCAGATTCCTTTATTTAGTTGACATGTGGCCCTGTACCCTACAGCTGTGACCACAATCTTACATACCATCAATCTTCTGTTGGAGAGGAAGATTGTTGGGTTTCTATGAGCATACCTAGAGCTTCTGATGGGGTCCTTTACATAGGATTTTGCAGGCTTCCGTGATCCACCAGAACTGGTAAGTGGTCCATAGTTCCATTCATCAGCATTCTATAACTTTCATCTTCTGGAACCAAACAGAGGTTGGCACAAACTTTACCCTGTGACCAATTTCAGGAGTAATGCATGAATCTCATCCACATCAGTGGCAGCAGGTCCTCCAATTTAATCAGGCAATGGAAACAGCTGGACTGAAAGTTTCACATCAGTTCAAGTTTCCTTTATCTGGTACCTAAAGTACTCAAGACTGATATCCTCACCCCTCCATCTCCAGGCATCCCCACCCCTGAGACTTGACACAGGAACGAGCCCAACACCAGCACCCACAGGAGGCCCAGCTCTGTCTATATCAAACGATCTCAGCTCCACCCGCAGACAGTCCCCGGTCTCTCTTACTTCCAGCCGTTTGGTCTTAGGCATGCTTTCCTGCAGTCAACATGCAGAACTCTCACATCCCACACAGTTCATCAGAGATTAGGGTGACTTCACTGTCCTGAATGACTGACTGTCAATGATCAAAAGGACTGATCTGGTGACGGGGCCCTGAGGGGTTGCTTCTCCTGGCGAGAGGCCCAGCATTCAAACCTTGGGCTTAGAGGTTTAGACAAGAGAACATGAGGATGTTTTTATTACATGAGACACTAATGCAATGGCCTCCTCAAGGTCTCCTCGTGTCCGTTCTTTTCCTCTTCAGTTTCCACACAGCAGCCAGGAAATGTGATTGTGTCCTTCCTTTATTAAAAACTCATTTCTGTCTCCCATACTGTGGCCTGCAAGGCCCTGGCCCTTGTCACCCTCGCCAGTTCTAGCCAAGCCTCCTGTGCTGTGCTCCAATTTTCTTTTACTTCCTCAAATGTGATGCTCCCTCCTGCTTTGAGGTCTTTCCTCCACCTGGTGTTCTGTTTGACTCTTCAACTTACTAATTCCCAGTCATCTTTCAGATCTCAGTTCACATGTCACTTCCTGACCTCGGAGAATGTGTCCTTGAGTCCCCAGAGCAGATACACTCCCCATTATACCCTTTATAGCTCTATACACCATTCCTCCCTAGTTTGTAATGATAAATCCTAGTAATTTTCAGTGTCTGCCTCCCAATCAGCTTGTAAGCGTCAGGAAGGCAGAATCTATGTCTAAAAAGGACCTTTGGGTCCTCAGCACCCACATGGTAGGGGATTGATAAATATTTACTAAATGAATAAATTAACAAAAATAAATATGGAAAAGATACTATCATAGTTTTACCTACCAGCTGCTGAGCACAGACAGATGTAGTTCTATAACTTCATGCACTTTCAATAGTGCTATCACATTGTGACAGTTAGGAGTTCTTTCCTATTCGACATGCAGATATTAGACAGCTGCAGGAGTGGGTGGGTGGGTGTCTGGCTTCTCCTCCAGTTCCTTCTCCTTAGTCTCTCTCTCCCCTCGTCCAACCCAAAATACTCAAAGGTAAGGAATGACACACACAGCTTTTACCCAGTGTATAAGTGACAAAGGTAGGTTTAGAACTCTAGCTTCTTGAATTCTATAAAAATAGTTTTTCACCTTATTTCTTTATTTTGTGATGTTTGTTAATTGGCATTATTCTATTTTTTAAAAAGTCCATAAAAATAACATAACCCTTCTTTAAAATTCATAAATTTCTTAAAAGTCTAGTTTCCTGGAGATATGCATGAAAATTTCAGACCACTTGCAATAATATTCTGACAGTACATTTTTTCACTCACACCCTTATCTTGCCATTTAACATGTCATTTATGTCTAGATATTGTTTTCTGAAAAGATCATAAGCTGCTTGAGAAGACAGCTTATGGGTCTTCTTTATATTTTCCCCATATCTGTGCATAAAAAGTATTTAACAATTTTTTTCCAATTATTTTCAGAAAGATAAATTACATTGAAAAGGAAAAGATAATGGACTAACACTTAGAAGAAATTATTACAAAATTACACATTTTATAATTGTATTTTAGACCCTATGACAAAGGAAAATGAAGCCTGTAGAAAAGAAGGCAAATGTGCACTCTAGCTACTTGAAATAAAAGCCATGTTAACTATGAAAATAAAACTTACCATTCCTAACCAGAAAGATAGCAGTCAGAAAATATCCTTTTAATGGAAAATTATTTTCACAAACTGTTCTGGATTAAAAAGTCCTTGTTGTTTAAACATTCTATGATTGCCAACTTTACCTCATAAAAAACGTGACTAACACTTTTCATGTTATCTCACGGAATCATCATAAACCCTGTGAGGAGGACTCAGAGGATAAGAAATCAAGCAGAAAAATGCAACATATGAATCAGAGAAAAGCTTCTTGACTTTGAAATAAAGGTTCTCTGGGTTGAGAGGAAAAAAGGGATAGTTCAGATAGCAAATGGAACGAAAGGAGTACTTATCTTGGGGGGTCACTGAAGAAGGGATTGATATTGTCCCAGTGAGGAGTGAAATGACAGATACACCAGGAAAGTTTGTGGGAACCGAGAGGAGAGACTGTCTATTTAGATGTGTTCTTAGATAGAGGCCCAAGGAGACCCAAGCTCTCAGAGACTAAAGGGCTGTGTGGCAGGCATGAGTCTGGGACAGCTTACAGAGTCCCAGGTGTCACGATGTGGCCTGGAAGCAGAAGGATGGTTCTATGGCCTGAGAGTGCTGCAGGAGCCGATGAAATCTTAGGTAGCACCCCACAGTTTCTATGACTCAATCTGGCAGTGGAATGAATTTTTGTGTACCCTAGAGTCTGTATGGAAATTGAAATGATAGTTGTCAAAGCTACATGGGGCTTTTTAATGGGATCATAGGGGACAATGCAGCAATCAGCTGCATGTCCAGTAAGCAAACCTGAAATAGGATGACGAATGGCTAAACAGAAGCCAAGGTGATACAGTCAGGGACCAGATGCCCCATCTCCTAATGCCTTGACACTCCACAAGCACCCTGGAAATTAGATATATTTTCAGGTATGTGTTGACAAAATTTGAATTTTTACTACTTAGAGGATATGGGCTCTAAATAAAAAAATAAGAGGAAAATAAAGTTGCTGTTTCTGACACAGCTGTTTGTGAGCTGAGAGTAAAACAATAATACAAACCTCTCTTTTAAAATGTTAATGTCCCTCATTCACGGATTATTATGGGAACAAAGTATTTTTTTTATTAATAGCATTCCCTAACCTGGTTTTGCTGTTGAGAGGCAGGTCTGAGTGGAATGTTGGTCCCTAATGAAGTGGTAAGAGAATAGAGTGTGTTTTAGGGGGAAGAAGAAAGGAGGTAGGAGAGGGTTTGTGAAAAGATCCACTTTCTGATGGGAAGAGAAGGAAGAGAAAGTTAAGAGGGAAACGAAGGAAAGAAAACAGATGAATATCTAATATCTCTTTTGTTTTCATTATATTTATGCTGAATTCATGGTATTTCTCATATTTCTAGCATATTCATAAAGGATGCTTTAAGTTATAGACCACTGAAATTGGAATTTTATCAGAGGTGTGGAAAAAATGCTAGGTTTAAAATCATAATCAAGGTTGAATTTCTGGCTTTGCCATTTAGTAGATGTATGACATTGGATAATCTCTCAACTTTTTTGAACCTCAGTTTTTTCAACTGTGGAAGGGTTTAATAAAATACATCCTATTGAATTATTGAAAGAATTGAGTCAATAAACACGAAAAAGCTCTGTAAATGTTTAAAAACAAGCCAATAAAAAAAAACCCTGCACCATGTGGGGTAACATTTGAGGTGGAGAAGACAATGGGGAGAGAACAGAGGTGTAGAAGACACACGGGGGTGAAGGGTGCCATGCGGAGTCTTTGTATACAGACAGTTCAACACAAGGACTTCAGGCTTCCTGGAAAAGAGTGGTCTAGAAGAGGAGAAAAAGGAGGAAAGGTCTTATATGGGCATGATATGCAAACCCAGATGACCTGATTTGAAGTCTAGTAATTACAACATCAAGTTCTGTTTACTTACGCTTAGCCATCAGTCTCTCGCTCAGTTACCTTGGAGATCTACTTATCATTCGTTTAAGGTACATTGCCCTGTACTTACAGTTCCAGAACAGGACAATCATTTCTCATGCCCTCAATATAAGAAATGAACAGTAATCGGGGCTTTCAGAACCAATAGTTAATCTTTCAACTACTAGAATCCTTCTTAATTATAGTCCTTACTGTGAAAGACCCTGGCTGTTAGTTCAACTAGTGGGTCTTCCTTAGTGACATCTCTGGAAGTTTAAGCACTTTTGTGCGAAATTCTTTGTAAGTGCTCTTTGGAAACTGGGAATTAGGAAGTAGGCTTCAAATCCAGCTTGAGATGACATGAAGTAATGTTAGAAATAGCAGCAGTCTTCCTACTTAGTGCTGTGTTGCAGTCCTCTGGTTGTGAAATGAGATGAAGAAATTCCCATTCCCCAGAATTCTTGTGAAGCACTGAGGGGTAGGAATATTATTAAATAGCATATAATCGTTATGCTACCTGGGGTAGGGACGTAATCTCAAAACACATGCACAGTTACACGAGATGGTCACTAGATTGTGTTCTATGGAGGGTGGGCCTTCTCAGCTACGGTCCCTGAGATTTCACTGACATTTTTGATGGGTTTATAATTGTGAGTTTGGGGATAGAAGCCAAGCAGAGGTAAATGCTTTGTACAAATGGAGAGAAACCATATTTAAAGTGGGAGACAGAAAGTAAGCTCGTGGAAAACTCCAGAGCCATCAAAGGTGGCGCAGTATTGGGGAAATAATATTAAAGGGAGATCCCTGGTAGTGGGGAAAAGTGTGTATTTTGAAGAACAAACACATTCAGGGGAATTCCCACAAATGTTTTATTTTGAAAAATACCAAACCTTTCGAAAAGTTGCAAGAACAGTACAATGGACACTGGTATACCCCTTATATATCCATATACATGTATATAGAGAGACAGAGAGTATATTTTTATAAATAGGTGTGTATTCACATTTTGTATACAGATTAGTAGATGAAAAAGGAGATACAGACAGAAATGTGTATACATATATTATTTTCTGAATCACTTGAAAGTTATTTGTAGATACCATGAAACTTTACCACTAAATACTTCAGCATGGGTCTCCTAAGAACAAGACCATTCTGCTATATGACCACAATATAATTATGCCCCTCAGAAACTTAAACTTGATACAATATAATATCTAATATTTAGTACATACTCAAATTTTCCAATTTTCCCAATAATATCCTTAGAAACCTCTAATTTAAAGGGGACGTAAAAGTTGTTGGCCGTTCAATATAAATGACTTCTCCATTTTCCCTACAAAATCACCCAAAACAACTCCATTTATCATTAATATTTTTATGCCAGTAATTTCTTTGGGGGAATTTGCAGATGTCCCACATCCAGATTGGGAGGGGGTGAAAACAGAAACCGTAGCAGCTGCAAGAGGAGAGGTTGATTGACACCGATTACATTTGAAGCAACTATTTAGAGGAAAGAACTTCATACAGACAGTAAGTAGATGAGACATTTAAAACCACCGATCTTGTTCCTGGGGTGCTGGCCCTTTTCTTCCCATCCTATGTTTTAAACCTCTCCTCTCTTAGTCTTTTATGTGTGATAAGTGTCCTACAGTGCTTGTTTCCCAGATCCTACTATGATATAAACAGCTTGCACCCATAGGTCTTTTTAAAAAAAAAAGTTTATATTTAGAGCAGTTTTATATTTACAGAAAAATTGAGAAAATAGTACACAGTTCCTGTATCCCCTCCAATCCCCTGCACAAATTTCCCCTATTAACATCTAACATTAGTATAGTACCTTCGTTACAATTAATGAACCAATATTGATAAATTATTAATAAAGTCCATATTTTATTCAGATTTCCTTAGTTTTTATTTAACTAATGTCCTTTTTTTTCTATTCCAAGATCCCATTCAGGATACAAAATTATATCTAGTCATTATTTCTACTTAGGCCTTCTTAGATTGTGATGGTTTTTCAGACTTTTCTTGTTTTTGATGTCCTTGACAATTTTGAGCTCATAGGTCTTTTGATAATTTAATCTCTGTATATTGCTTGGCAGAGCACCACAACAAATACTATTTTGAATTAAATATTGTCTCTGATAATTGGTGAAAATCAAATCCTGTTTGAAGTAACTGCCTGATAAGGATGATAAAGTTATTTTAGCAGCCTTTTGTGTATATGTTATATTATGACTACTTATTAAGTATGGGAGATAGAGGCCACAGCATTCATTGGTGGGATGACATTCTTTGGGTGGACTCAGTCCACCCAAGCGCCACGCACAAAGATCAACTTGAGAGAGCAGAACCAATCTGAAGGTGCCTTTTCCTCTGGAAACTTATGTTCTTACAGACTCCATATGGAAGACGTTCTGTGTTTTTATCTTGGCAAGCATCTTGGGGGTAATTTGGCTTGAGACATATGCTACTATCCTTTACCAAACAAGTATTTCCCTTGTCCTTTGTTTTTCTTATTTTTTAAATTAAAGTATAATTTACATATAGTGACAAGCACAGATCTTTTTTCATTTTTTATTTTATTTTTTTATATTAGTTTCAGGTGCACAAAACAACATAATGATTAGACATTTACACACCTCACTAAGTGACAACACCTCTCCAAGTCTACTACCCCTCTGACATCATAAATAGCTGTTACTATAACATTGACTATATTCCCTATGCTGTACTTTACATCCTGTGACTATATATACATATATATTTAATTACAGCTGACATTCAATATTATCCTACATCAGCTTCAGGTGTGCAGTGTAGTGGTCAGGCATCTACGCAACCTATGAAGTGATCCCCCCAGTAAGTCCAGTACCCACCTGGCACCCTGCATCATTTTTACATTATTGATTATATTCCCTACACTATTTCACATCTCTGTGACTATTTTGTGACTACCAATTTGTACTTTCTAATTCCTTTACCTTCTCCCCCATCCCCCTACCCCGTCCCATCTAGCAACCATCAGTTTTTCCTCTGTTTCTCTGTGTCTATTTCTGTTTTGTTTGCTCATTTATTCTGTTCTTTAGATTCCACATATAAGTGAGATCATATGGTATTTATCTTTCTCAGTCTGACTTATTTCACTTAGCATGTTTTCTAAGTCCGTCCACCTTTTTGCAAATGGCAAGATTTCATTTTTTTTTATTTTTATGGCAGAGTAAAACCTCCATTGCATACATGTACCACAATTTCTTTATACAATCGTCCATTGACGGGCATTTTGGTTGTTTCCATATTTGCAAATTGGTGCAGCCACTATGGAAAACAGTATGGAGGTTCCTCAAAAAGTTAAAAATAGAACTACCTTATGATCCAGCAATTACACTCCTGGGTATTTATACAAAGAAATCCAAAGCACTAATTTGAAAAAACATACGCATCCCTATGTTTATTGCACTACTGTTCACAATAGCCAAGATATGATAAGCACAGATCTTATGTGTACAGTTCAAAGTGTTTTGACAAATGCATACACTTGTGTAGTTCACACCTCAAGACAGAGAACATGTCCATCACTGCAGAAAGTTATCTCATGCCCTTTCCAAGTCAATGCCTGCCCTCGATCCCCTGAGGCAACAAGTGGTTCAATTTCTTTCACCATAGGTTAGGTTTGCCTGTTCTAGGAAACGAAAAATAGATAAATTGGGCTTGATTAAAAGTAAATTTTTGTGCTTTAAGGGATACAATCAATAAAGTGGAAAGACAATTCACAGAATTGGAAAAAATATTTGCAAATCATATGAGGTATGACAATTAAGTTTGCGAACTCCTCCTAGAAAAAGAGCTACATATTTCATTGTTGAATATCACTATAGTCACCTTTGAAGTACTCCTCTTGGGAAACTATGCACTGATGCCAGCACCTAGTCCACCTTTCAAAGCAATTTTGGAACTCTTTGTCTGGAATGGGTATCAGAACTGTCATCGTATTACACTTGATGTCCTGAATGTCACAAAAATGTCTTCCTTTCAACATTTCCTTTATCGTTGGATAAAGAAAGAAGTCATTGGGGGCCAGATCAGGTGAGTAGGGGGGTGTTCCAATACAGTTACTTGTTTACTGGTTAAAAACTCCCTCACAAACAGTGCCGTGTATTGTCATGATGCAAGAGCCATGAATTGTTGGCGAAAAGTTCAGGTCGTCTAACTTTTTCACACAGCATTTTCAGCACTTCCAAATGGTAAACTTGGTTAACTGTTTGTCCAGTTGGTATAAATTCATAACAAATAATCCCTCTGGAATCAAAAAAGGTTAGCAACATCATTGCAACAAGTTTGCGAACTTAATTGTCACATCTCATATATCTGGTAAGGGACTTGTATCTAGAACTTATAAAGAACACTTACAATTCAATAATAAAAGACAAATAACCCAGTTTTAATATGAGCAAAAAATCTGCATAGACATTTCTCAAAGAAGATATGAATCTTCATGACAAGATTCTCAACATCATTATTTTTTAGGGAAATATTACTCAAAACCACACCAAGATACCACTTCACAACCAGTAGGATGGCTGAAATAAAAAGGATAGTCAATGGTAAGGGTTGATGAGGATGTGGAGAAATTGGAACCCTCATATATCACTGGTAGAAATATAAAATGGTGCAGCCACCTTGAAAACTATTTGGCAATTCCTTGAAAAGTTTTAACAATTCCACTCCTAGGTATATACGCCAAATAACTGCAAACATACAAGTAGATCCACACAAAACCTTGTCCATGAATGTTCATGGCAGCATTATTTCTAATGCTGGAAACAAAGTGGAAACAACTAAATGTCCCTCAACTGATGAATGGATAACAAAATGTGGTATTTCCATACAGTGGAATATTATTCAGCTGTATAAAGAGATGAGTACTGATTCACGCCACAATATTTATGAATCTAAAACATGTTTTATGATTCAATTTATATGAAATATTTAGAATGGCAAATCCATAGATACAGAAAGTAGATTAGTGGTTGCCAGAGGGTGAGAGGAGGAGGAATGGAAACTACTAGTGGGTAATGGGTTTCCTTTTGGAAAGATAAAAAATGTTCTGGAATTACATAGTGGCGATGGTTGCACAACTCTGTGAAAATACCAATAACCACTAACTTGTACTCTTTAAAAGACTGAATATCATGTTATGATAATTGTATCTCCATCAAAATAATTCTCAAAAAAATCAATCAGTGTTATTCAGCTACCAATAGACTAAAGAAAAAATGTATTTTAGATTCAGGAACAAAGCAAGTATGTCCACTCTTACCACTTCTGTTAAACATTATACCTGAGGCCCTAACTAGTGCAATAGAGCAATGAAAAGAAATAAAAGACATAAAGGTTAGAAAGGGATAAATAAAGCTGTCTTTATTCCCACATAATATTATGGTATACAGAAAATTCTAAGACATCAACAACAAAAAGTTACTAGATATTATAAGTAAATTTAGCAAGGTTGCAGTACACAAGGTCAATATACAAAGCCAACTGTATTTCTATATACTTGTATAATTGATCCTTGAACAACATGGGTTTGAACTGCACAAGTCCACTCACATATGGCTTTCTAAAACAAGTATTTTCTCCTCCTTATGATTTTAATAATGTTTCCTTTTCTTTACCTTACTTTATTGTAAGAAGACCGTGTATAATACATATAATGTACAAAATATGTGTCATCAACTATTTATGTTATTGGTAAGGCTTCTGGTCAAAAGAAGGCTATTAGTAGCTAAGTTTTGGGGGAGTTAAAAGTTATACATGGATTTTTGACTGCACAGGTAGTCAGTACTCTTAAATCCTGATTTGCTCAATGGTCAACTGCACTACCAACAACCAAGTAGAAAATAAACTAAATACCATTTATATAAAAAAATTCAATTACTTAGGGGTATATTTGACAAGTGATATGCAAGATTTCTACACTGAAGACTACAAAACATCACTGACAACTTGGATGGACCTAGAGAACATTATGTTAAGTGAAATAAGTCAGACAGAGAAAGACAAATACCATATGATCTCACTTATATGCGGAATCTAAAGAAAAGAATAAGTGAATGAACTAATCAGAAACAGTTTTGGAGACATAGAGGAAAAACTGAGGGTTGCTAGAGGGGCGGGGGGGTGGGGATAAGGGGAAGGTGAGAGGTTTAGAAAATAGTAACCACAAGATGGCCACGGGGTTTTGAAAATTAATTTGGGGAACGTAATCAATAATGTAAAGATGTTGTAGGGTATCCGATGGACATGTGTCCCATTTGGGAGACCACCTCAGGGATGATGTAGATGCCTGAACTCTGCACAGTACACCTGAAGTTGAACAATACTGAATGCCAACTATAATTTTATATAAATATATATATATATGTATGTATATTTATATATTTGTGTGTAGATTGTTACAGGAATGCGGAGTACAGCATTAGGAATAGAGACAGTGGAAATGTATTGGCTCTGTGCGAGGTCAGAGGGATAGTGGATAGGGGGAGGGGGGTTCACACAGTGTGAGGGATATAAATGATAAACGTCTAAGTTTTGCTTTGTCTTGTGCACCTGAAACTAATATAATTAAAAAAAACAAAACAAAAACCATGATTTCATGTAACAAAACAAACAAACAAACAAACAAACAAACAAAAAACATCACTGAAAGAAAATTTAGAAAGACTATAAATTGAGAAATATATTTATGGATTAAAGATTCCAATAAAAATTCCAGCAGGCTTTTTCATAGAATTTACCAAGCTGATTCTAATTTTATATAAAAATCCAAAAGACTAAGAATACAAAAAAAAAAATTTTTTTAAAGTAGAACAAAGTTGAATGGCTAACTACTTAATTTCAGGAATTACAGTGCTGTATTCATGTAAGGATAGATAATAGATCAATAATAGAACAAAATAAAGTTCAGTAATAGCCCACACTAATAAAATCAATTGATTTGACAAGGCAATATAATGGGAGAATGAATGTCTTTCTTGCAAACAGTATTGAAACCACTGCATATTTACATGAAAAAATATGAGCCGCAAAACCTAACTCACACTGTATATAAAAATTAACCCAACTGATTAAACACTATGCAAAATAGCTGCAGAATATACAACTTTTCAAAGGCACATGGAACATTCATCAAGATAGACCACAGTCTGGGCCATAAAACAAATTTGAATACATTTTATGTATGTATGCATGTATGTATGTATATATGTATGTATATATGTATGGATTTATTAGTTTCAGGTGTACAAAACAATGTAATAGACATTTATCCTTTATATTCCTCACACAGTGATTGAAATCAAACAGACTTATGTTTTTTTGAAATTAGCAGATTGAAATTAGGTCAATAATAAAATCAGTCTTTTAACAAAAACTGCCAATAGAGGTCCTCTGGCTTTCTCAGTGTGCCTTAGGTGACAGTTGGCTGTCCTGAGGTATCATTTTCTTTTGCAAGGCATACAATTCCATCGAAAGAATCCATCCCATCCACAATTTTTTAAATTATTGTCCCCATACTGTTCAGGCACCATAGCCACCACACTTTCCACTGCCCCACCTTCTACCTGCACTGAATCCCGATTGAACACAGGTAGGAAGCCTTAGTAATCAGGATACCACTGTGTGGCCTCACTTACTTCCTACTTATCATGCCAGAGGTCTTTATCACCCTGGATCAGTGAGTAACCCAACTCCAATATCCCATCCTGAGTGTTTGTAGGACACTCCTAGTACCAAGTCATTTAACTTGGGTTCTCTAGAAAATAGAGCCCGAGTACAAGCTGAGAGAAACAAGAGTCAAGACAAAGGGGAGCGGGCAGGAAGGAGGGGAAACTAATATAATAATGTAATACCAAACTCGTTACGCCATGGTATGCAGCCGAACTGATGGCTCAGTGCTATGGGCACATGCTAGGCATCGGGACACACTAGTTAGCAGAACAGATACAGATCTACTGTCATGGACAGGGCTGGCTTTATGGACATGTGAGCCATGCAGTTCCAAGGGCTTGTGCTTGTTTCAGTGTTCTGCTGTTACCATCTTGAAAATCTCAGTCATTTTTGAAAAAGGGGCTCTGTATTTTCATTTTGTACTGGGCCCTGCAAATTATGTTATCTGGTTCTGTTAATGTAAATTACAATTTAGTGGGGGATTCAATCATATTCTCTCTCCTGAAAAGTATGAATTGGTAACATGGAGAGAGGGCCATGGTGGCAGGAGAACAGCATAAAGAGATGAAGAATAACAACATTCACAGTGGCAAGAAGGAAGGGACCCCGAGTGTAACAAAAAGGACTCTTTGTTGTCTTCTTCACTTTTTTTTGTCTTCTGCACTTTGTTTCCCTGTAAACTAATCATTAATCCTAAATAAATGAATAATTCAGGTAAACTGATCAGGTCTCTGTCTCTTGAAACCTGAAAGAATCTAAGAGCACACACAGTGGAGGTGATGTAAATCATGGGAATGAAACAGAGCAAGAAGAGAGGAGAGAAGAACTTCTAGGCCAGTGCTATCTCACACTACCTATAAAGAAACTTTTCTTTCTTTTCAATTTCTGATTTTTCATGAATTGATACTTTTGGAAAATAACAATTTAAAAAGTACTAGAAAAATGAAATGAAAAAAAAGGCACACCACATATAAGCTCATATTTGTTAGTATTTTGGACAGACATAAAATTACATTTCAGAAAATGTAATTAGAACAAAAAATAACATAGGGTTAAAAGAACACTACAAAACTGCACTTTGTTTACTGAAAGTATACATATAGGTAAATACAGAGGATTGTTAATACACCCTTGATTTTTGATCATTCCACAGTCATAACAACTGAATAAAAAGTTGGTAATGAAATATCAATTTCCCATATTAAATGTTATAACAATATTTAGCATTTTAAGTTTGTCATTATTTAAAGTTCTTAACATGACAAATGAATGTGCTTTATGCTTGTTAAATTATCTAATCTAGGTTGGATTGGTGACACCGCTGCTAGCAGGAGATAATGTACTATATCTAAACTGTTTCTTTGTTTTATTTAACAACATTCATAATAATCAGTCTCTCACAGGTATGTTTAAGGGAATGAAAGAAGAGATTTTAAAACAATTTCAGCAAGCTCAGATATATATTTTTAATTTTTATCCAAAGTGAAGCAAACAACGTTTAATTTTTAAAATTCATTTTCAATTCTTTATCAGTAGCCAGTTTTGGAAATTTCTTATTAAGTTATAGTTACATTAAATTATTTTTCAATGAGAAATGGATTCTACATCCATGAATTTCTTATGTGTGCAGTTTATTTTCACTGAATAAAAATTCAAAAGGTTTAGTGTCTTTGTATTTTATATGTGAATACCACTGAAGTTTGATGGCTTTATTGCTTCATTTAGCAGTTCATGGTTTTAGCATTTTGCCATGAGTTATGGCTATGAATTCAGCAGCTGGAGGATTATACTTCTGAGTAAAATTAGTACAAACACTTAAGTCTTCAATTCTTTGGGAATCACTTCTCCAGTCATTATTTGGTTTACTACTGTTATTACTAACCTGCTACTGACATGTTTTTTCTTGGCGAAACAGGACAGTGAGGTTTACTTTGCCATTTATAATTTAGGGTTAAATAAAAACAAATGACACAAATTTTACTTCCCTATTTAGTTATGAATTTCAAAAAAACAGGCTTGATTAAAAATTAAAATGACTATAAAAAATTGTAAGAGTAAATAAATAGATACATTTTCACTCACTTTTGGGTTACAGTTGACTAACCTTAAACTTTCTTTTCTTATAGTGGTCCTTACCGTAGCACATGACAAGGACACAGACATGCTACCAGCAACTTACCACGCAAGTCACAGAACACCTGAACTGTTGTACACTCTGTCTAATGAGAGGTGTTCAATGATCCTGTGCTTGGATAGTGATGAAATGTCAAATTGCAATAAATACTGCTAAGCATTTACTCTTAATTTCTGTACATATCTCCTTCTGGACCAAATGCAAGCAGTTTGCAGACTGGCACTGGTCCAAGGACCACTAGTAGTGCTGCTCTAGGGAACCTGCACTGAAGAGACTGGGAGGAGAACTACCTTGTTTCCCCGAAAGTAAGACCTACCCGGACAATCAGTTCTAATAGTCTTTTGGAGCAAAAATTAATGTAAGACTGGGTCTATAATAACGTAACATAACATAACACAACACCACATCTTATATTAATTTTTGCTCCAAAAGATGCATTAGAGCTGATTGTCCGGCTAGGTCTTACTTTCGGGGAAACACAGTAGTGGAGGAGTGTCGGAAGTAACAGAAGGGAGGAGGAGAACAAGCAGACCATGGATTTTTGGAAGACTAGGGAAATTTTCAGAAAGAGGAAGTGGATAACTGTGTTAACTGCCAGAAAGGTTAAGTAAGTTGAAGACCAAAAAGAAGCCATGACTTGACATTTAGGACATTGGTGACCTTTGAAAGAGTGATTTCAGTAGAGTGCTGGTAGTGGTGGTAGAAGACAGTCAGGCACTAGAAGAGTGAGGTTTGGGGAAGTAGAGAACAAATGGGGACTACCCTTTCAAGAAGCTAGATGGTAAAGAAATGGAAACAGTGTAGTACCTTATGAGTGAAAAAAAAGTCGAAGGAAGAATTTGTAGATGAGGGGAGACTTAAAAAAATATTGACATCACTGAAGGGGCCTCAAGATGGAAAAGTTCTATTCCAGGTAGACCATCTAAGACAGATCTTTATTTGGTCTTAGTGGCAATCTTAAAACTACTATGCAAGTGGAGGAAGTCAGGGGAAGCTTCTTTTAAGAATTGAAGAATTTGTATTACTTCTTTGGAAGTGCAACAGAAAGCTGTGTGGAGATGCAAGGATTTTGCTTGACTCAGTTGCTCCTGAGCTGTGTATAAGGATTTTAAATGTAGTAGGGAACAGTGAAATTAATTCATGGTAAAGATACACACCCTTTTGTAAATTGAGAAATCCCTTTTTGATTTATCATAATTGTGGTAAAACCAGACGTTGATAAACTGGGATTAATAAAGCAAGTCTTATCTGCCTATGAAGAGCATTTACTCCAGTTCCCAGAACTTTCCTGTGCTCTTCTGCCCTCCCCACTTTTAGCAAACAAGCATTTACTGTGTGTCCAATACCGTGCTAGGCACTAGGGCTACAATGATTTGGTCTCCATCCTGAAGGGGCTCATTAGAGAAATAGTGTAACTTACGATGCTTTCTGGTTAAATCAGAGGCTTAATTATGCTACTGAGGACATACTTTTTTTTTTTTTTTGACATTCCTACTGTACCATCCTTAACATTTTTGCTTTATTCTCAAGTCAGCTTGTCTTACGTCACAATGGCAGCAGCAATTGCAAGGGTCACATCCTCATAATAGTTAAGGAGTAGAAGAACTGTGTCATCCTGTATCTCATTTTAGCAGGTTCCCAGCAGACTATCTTTGACCTTGGAAAGACCAACTGCATCCTGAGCTCCTGCCTACACTAATCCTGGGCAAAGTGAACAGGATTACCACTTTGATGGTAGTTGCTGTATATAGCTGGGGCTGGGCATGGACCTACCTCTTGACAAACTTTTGGTCCCCAAGTGAGGGTTTCTGATCTTAGGCAGATATCACTGGCTTACAAATATACTTGGGCTGTTGAGTAGGCCAAGGACTGACAACCCTTTTTAAATTCTGGCATACATCATGGTATACACAGAAAACGGGAATTCATTGTAATCTACTCACTTCTGTAATAAACCCAAGAGGCTTGTAGCTGTGACTTGCCTGAAGGCTTCTGCTGCCTTAGCCCTGCTCAGCTGTTCCAAGGATGAGAGGATTCACATCAGAGCACACTGTATTTTATTCACAGCACCTCAGCTGGGAAGTTCTGGCGAGGCAATCCTCACCATCTGCCAAAGAGAGAAAAACATGTACTCAATCTAGACAATCTATTACAATAAGTATACACCAAGTGACAGAAAAGACACAATTTCTAAGCCATTGTTTGATGGTGGTAGTTCCAGCAAGCTCTTCTTTGTTGTCTTTGTGCCTTTGCACATGCTGCTTCTCTCTTTTTGGTGTTTTATCAACACAATGTAATGGATGTGTAGAGTCAAATCAATCTGGATTCAAATCCTCCGTCACCATCAGTTCTGAAATATTGGGCAAATTAACTTTTCTGAGCCTGTTTCCCATTGGGTAAGTGGAGTAATACTATGCACTACTCGTTTTAAAGGATTGTTTTTGAGTATTACCTAAGATAATTAGGCCGTGGTACCTAATGTTAACCAATAAAGATTTCAGATTGTAAAACAAATTAAATGTTTATTCGCGGGTCTTAAAAAAGAATTCGAATCTGAGAGATCCAGATTCAGGTAGCAACCCAAACCGGGCTCTGGAGAGAACAAAGAAATAGGGTTTATAAAAGCAAAACGACAAACTGTAATTCTTTCATACAAATAGAGGATTGTCGGGTAGGTTACAGGGATTGGTTAATTCCAATATACAAACGAGGGAGGCAAGAAACCGAGAAGGAAGGAAGCTAAGTCTACATATATGTCTATGTAGCAGTTACTGTTCCAGGATGTTTATGGCTGGGCCTTCAGCTGAGGTTAGCAACAGGTTTAGCAACTTAATAGCAGCTCCGAGAACTGAAGCATAAGATGTGCAAGGTCCCACTTCCCTAATAGCCTCCTGACTATTTTAAGTGACTCTCTTAACAATGCTCATTCTATTTAATATTTTCCCCATTATCAATACTAAGCCCTCCTTAAATGTTAGGTCTCCCTGGCAAAATTCTATTCAACTCCCACTGCTCCTTGGAAGATGTCCTTTAGACATTTTGATGGTGCCTCCTGTTTTTACACCACTATTAACACATTTATCACACTATAATCTATTATCTGCCCACAGTCCCTCTCCCTTCCCTAACACGTGATCCCTAAAAGGCCCGTAATTGTCCTACAATTCATATCTCCTAGTGGTTGGCAGAGTTCGCTCCTACTAGGTGTTCCATAAATGTTTTTGTTTTGGCCAACTTTGCTTAACGGATTGGGCGGGAGGAGTGCGGTGGAGACTGAGGGTGCCGCCCACGGAAGAGAGGGGGGTGCTCGCAGAGGGTGCAGTCGCCTGATATTCCCGGGAGGGCCTGAGCGGCACCCCGATCCGCCCACAGATGGAGATGCGGCCCAATCTCACCCAGCAGACTGTGCAATGCCCCGTTACCCGCACCCATGCCTGGAAGCGGGAGACAGGTTCAGGCGGCGACTTCGGGGAAGGCTCCTGGACGCAAGCCCGGACTCCCCGCCCAGCCCAGCCCAGCCCAGCCCGCCCGACCTCCCGTCCCCACCCAGCGCACCACCAGGCGCCCCGGTTCCCTCCCGACGCCGGCGGGCCCGCGAGCTTCGCGGACGTGACGCCGCGGGCGGAAGTGACGTTTTCCCGCGGTTGGACGCGGCGCTAGGTTGCCGGGCGGGGGAGGGCTTGTCCGGTTTTTCTCAGGGGACGTTCAAATTATTTTTGTAACGGGAGTCTGGAGAGGACGGGGCGTGACCCGACGTGCGCGCGTCCTCCGTCCCGGGTCCTCCTCACCGCTCGCTGGCTCCTGCTCGGGCAGGGCGTCATGCCACCCAAAACCCACCGGAGAGCAGCCGCCGCGTCCGCTGCCGCACCCCCGGCGCCGCCGCCGCCCCCTCCTGAGGAGGACCCCGACCAGGACAGTGGCTCCGAGGACCTGCCTCTGGCCAGGTGAGCGAGGAGAGCCGCTGCGGCGGCCGACGCGGGAAAGGCGCCCCGAGGATGCGTCTCGGCGGGCGCCGCGGCGTCTGGCGGGGGCGCGTCTTCGCCGGGGGCAGGGTCCCGGCGGAATGAGGGTACCTCCTTGTCCCCCACCGCCGCGGAGCGCCTGGAGGCGGGTGACAGGGGCCTGGGATCGGGAGTAACGGGAGGGCAGCCGGGAGGGGTCTCGGCTCCAGCTTGACAGGTGTCGGGCGGGTGGGGCTCGGGTCCCTGAGCGAAGTGACAGGTGCCGCCTTTCCTCCGCGGGACGGGAGGCTCGCAGGCGGCGGGTAATTTAGAGGCCTCATCAAACGGAAAAAAAAAAATAGTGTCTGGTGGAGAGTTTTCCTCCTGTTGAGATTTGTAGTATTCCGGTGGTCTTAGACTGTCTGTTTTGATCTCCTGGGATGCAACAGTTGGAAGTGTTTTCCTCTGGGCGTGCAACTCCAGCTCAAGCCCAGTTCTGGGAAAGGCCAACCAGAAAAGCCTCGGACGTTGCTGCAGAGACGCCATTGGACGTGAAGTTCAGGGTCCTGAGTGTCAGTTTGCCGCCAGGGTACTCGGCTGAGGTGCTTTGTAGGGTTCTCTTATGATAATACCTTGAGGTCTTGGGGATACAGAGCCATCGTAGTGACTGGTGGAACATAACTTTAGAGGAAATGGTGTAGGGGCAAAAGTCTTGTGAGACATGTAGCCTAAGTGCTTAAAAGGGTCTAAACTTTTTTTCTTGTTGCTTAAAACTGAATGTTAGTCAGCTTCAGCATGTCTCATTTCTTCCATTTTGCCTGTTGGCTTTGAGCCAGCAAGGGTCCTGGTGTTTCCCCCCTGCCCTTTTTTTGTTTGGTTACAAAATTTGTGTTCTTGTGCATACATGAAACTTTTTTTCCTAAATGGATTTTAATTTAAGAATGTCCATGATATTGCAGTAGAACACAACAGGAAGATATTTATTGTATTGCAACATCTTATTTTTCTTGATTGTGGTACTCTGTGGTTAAGAAGCTAAGATTGAAAGAGTATAATTGTCATTATTGTCGGCACTGGTCCTACTTTCAGACTACATATCCATTGCAAGCAGTTGGGACTCCTTTCTGTCCCTCACCACTCCCTCCCTTGTTCTAGTCCATTGCCAAGTCCCGTTTCTTTCACCTCCCCAGACACTAACAGAATTCAGGCCAAATTGTAAAAGATTGGAATGGGCTTTTGGAAAGGGCCTGTGAAAGGCTATTAAAAATTCATATATTTCAAAAGACTGTCTTATGGGTCAGTTAACATCATACCAGTAAAAGAAAAAAAAAAGTCTGGGGATGTTCTGGGCAAGAAGACATTATTTAGCTTCTGATTAAACTCTGATGTATCCAATACTTGAAAGTTTCCCTTTGGAAAGAGCAGTCAAGTCTACTAAAGTGTTCCATGTTATCCACAGACCTTTGGAAACAGTCTCGATTATTGTAAGGTAACCAGAAATATTGAAGTTCTGGCCATCACCTTGGACTTGGTTTCTTTTATTTTTTTCAACACCTTATTTTTGCATACCTTTAAATGATGGAAACTATCATAAATTCTCCTGTAAGTCAAAACCATACAAGATACAGTCTGCTTTTGATTATCCACACCTACAAAAGGTTTCATTAGCGTGGGCAGTCGAACTCTATAGATGAACTACTTAGCAAGGATAGCACCACTGTCTGGCAGTCTGCAGCCAAGAAATTTACTTAGGGATGGATTCAAGGCCCAGTTCAACTGCACTTCCAGTGACAGAGTCCATTTCTACCTTGACAGTTGAGATCCTTCTTTTACATTATCTCTGGCCTGAATGATGTAGTTGGAAGGGAAACCCTCAGTAGTAACTGCATGCTACCTTCATTGTTGAGATAACCAAAGTTAATTATGTCTTGAAGGAGGGTTGGCAGTCTGGAATAGTGCTCAAGGGAATGGGTTATGAAGTTAGGCTATTGGGTTCATATCAAGTTTTCCTACTTACTGGTTGTGATGTCAGGTGAGTGCTTTAACTTCTCTGATTTGGTACTTATCTGTAAAACAAGGATAATAAGAGTAGTTACCTAATAGGACTAAAGTGGGGATTCAGTAAAATTATGCATCTAAGCTGCTTTGTTGGGATCATGGTAAAAACTCAAATTGTTAGCTATTCCTCATGCTAACATTAAATGAATGAAAAGGAATTAGCCAACAAGACTTTATTGACTGCATATCTTGGTTAAGGAAGATTTAAGAGAAAAGGCTGAAATGAACTTAGCAATAATTTATGTCAAGTTAATCATCATGTAAGAAATGTTAGTAGGTGGAGAGATTATGTATATGAAACATTGATAAGTGTAGACTGTATTTTAGCAAAGTCACTGATAATGAATTGATACTGTAATAATGGGCTTTTCTCTTGTTATCCTTATTTTCCCAAACAGCTTTAGCTCTTGTGTTTACTTCACAAAGCTATGATCAAGCCAGCAAACATTTTTCACTGCATGGTATCCTTATTTTAGAAAGACTATGAAAAAGATAAACATGTTTAAATTCTAAGTGTAATTTTTTTCAAAGATAAATAAGATCCTAAAGTATTTAGAAATGCTATCCTTCAGAATAGTGCCATTATATGCAAGCCGTTGTAACAAATGTTTATTAGTTTTATTTGTAAGTATGTGCCTGTTACATGTATATTTTCATTTGGTAGGCTTGAGTTTGAAGAAACTGAAGAACCTGATTTTACTGCATTATGTCAGAAATTAAAGATACCGGATCATGTCAGAGAAAGAGCTTGGTTAACTTGGGAGAAAGTTTCATCTGTGGATGGAATATTGGTAAGGATTTTCCTAAAATTTTTTGAATACATTTTTCTCATTTAAAAAACAATTTTGGATTACTATAGGGAATTTGGAAAATAGAAAAATATAAAGAAAAGAAAATCTAGTAATCTATTACCCAGAGACAATTTACCTCCAATAACTTTAAAAAAAAAATCCTCATATAAACCCCCCATCAAAGCCAATCTTAGACATATTTTATTCATAAATACTTCACTGTGATATAAAGAATTTTTTTAAAAAACCATACCTTATAAAATAATTTTTGATGTCTTAAAATATGCAGTGAGTGTTTAAATTTCCTGAAAGTCTTATAATTGTTTTTTTTTTTAGTATTCAGGATCTTTGATAATATTTAGATATGTTTCTTCCATTTTTTTCTTTGCGTGTGTATATGTGTTTGTAATAATAATACTTGCAAATAATTACTGTGCTTTATATGTGATGAATATTATAAACACTTTGTAAATTACTCATTTAACAATCCATTGAGATGTGAAATATAAAACCTTTATTTTATATGTATTATGTAAAATCTTCAATTTTATAGATAAAGACACTGACGTAGAGTGAGACTAACTTGACCAAGGTCCCTGGCATATAGTTATATATAGGTATATGCAGTTGCATACAGGTTTGTGTCTTGTTTTGAAAATTTTTTTTAACATATCATGAACATTTTCTTGTTATTAAATTTTTTTGATATTTGATAATGTAGTTTCAGGTGGTAGTATAATTTATCCATTAGGTGTGTTTTGATTTGTTAACTCTTACAATTATGAGACATTTCCTTTTTCCCAATTGTTTTGCTCTGTAAAATAATGAGATAAATGTCCTTATTCATAAGAGTAATGCCTAGCACAAAATAAGTCCTTGATAATTTGTTAAATAAATGAATGAGTGACTCTCGGATTAGAATAAATTCTTACAAGTTGAATTACTGAGTCAAAAGCTATGAACATTTATAACACTCTTAGTAATTATTGCAAAATTGCACTCCAGACAGTCACTTTTAATAAATTTTATTTCTCATTAGTGTTGCATGTCTGTATGTCTTTTTTTTACCAATTAGATCAGTGCAGCAAAATATGTTTATGTATATCCCATAAAAATAGCTATTTAAAACCATTTAAAAAAATCTCTGGTGTCTTAGTCTATTCTGGGTACTATAACAAAATAGCATAGACTGGGTAACTTATAAGTAACAGAAATTTATTTCTCACAGTTCTGGAGGCTGGGAAGTCCAAGATCCTGGTCAGCTGGCAGATTCTGTGTCCAGTGAGGACCTACTACCTGACTCAGACCTGCTTTGTCAATGGCCTCACAGGGTGGGAAGGCTGGGAGCTTTCTTTTGCCTCTTTTATAAGAACTCTAATCCCATTCAGAGGGCTCTGCCTTCATGACTTAGTCACCTCCCAAAGGCCTCACCTCCTAATACCATCATATTGGGCATTAGGTTTCAGCATATGAATTTGGGGAGGATACAGGCGTTCAGTCCATGTCACCTGGTAAAAAAAAAAAGAGAAAACGAAGCCCACAGTTCTGAAGATCTAAACTATTCTAGAACTCCTTACCGAAAAAAAGGAGGACTACTGATGCATCTTGGATGGATGACTTAGGTATTATCTTCCCAGTGCATCTAATGTATTACCATTGATTTGTATACTTCATGTTCAAAGCTGTTTTTGTGCATATGCAATTAAAGGAAGTCAACTTTTCCACTTTCCTCTCTTCCATAAAAACTAGGGTTTTAGTTTTCAGAAAGTTGGGAAGGGGTAGCTGATTATAGAGAGTATCAGTGAATGGGGATATAGATAGTCTCCAATTTATAAGTGGCTTGTGTTCCAAATCTCTTTGAAAGTAGTACAATATGTTATTAGGTTGGTGCAAAAATAATTGTGGTTTTTGCAATTATTTTTAACCTTTTAAACAGCGGTTACTTTTGCACCAGCCTAATAGGTGTCTAGTCAGTTGACACAAAACTTTTTTTGTACTGAACTATAGCAGTAATAGCTTTGTGGAGGCCCTCTTGGCCTTCAGAGTTAACTACATATACGAATAAATGTTACTACTTTCTTACCCTACACTTTTCTCCTGGCTTTGTCCCTGCCTTCCATTGGACTGGCACAGTTTAAATCTTATTTCCTAATGGAGCTCATGATGGGGACTAAAACGTGTGAAATCATTCCTGGTTGTGTGCTAGAGGAAGACAAGAAAGGAATTTCATGTTACTTTTGGGATTTTGGGTACCTTTGTGGGGTGTATGACATAATAGGATGATGTTGTATTGTCCTGTTGAAATTCACCAGACTTTTACCTATAAATACTAAGTAATAGTTAAGTTTTTGAGAGCTGGCTTGGGAATTTAACCTCCATTTATATAATTTCTAAGGGAGAATGTGACAGAGTGTGTGCTGAGAAGTGAATGTGATGACAAAATGAACCTTTTTTTTTGAAGCAGCTATTCTAGTTGCAAATGCTATTCTCTTTGAAACATGAAGAGGACTGTGGTTATACCACAGGGAACTTTTTTTTGGCAACTGGAATTAGATGATGTTTATTGGAATAGAGGACGAGTTAAGAGCAAGGATTTATTGTCAGACTGGACTGACTCAAGTTTCAGATCAACCATTTACTAGCTCCATGCAAGTTACCTAAAATCTCCAGCTTCAGTTTTCTTATCAGTAAAAGGGACAAACAGTAATTTCTGGCTTTTGGAGTTATTGTGTGGATTAAATAAATTCATACATATAAAGCACTTATTAGTGTAAATGTCTGTATTAGGTCATGCAAGCAGAATAATTTGACTTAAACACCACCCCATAAAATTTTATATTAATATAATTTTTTAGAAGAACTTAAGAATCAGTTAAAATAGTTGAAGTTTTCAATGCATGTGTAGTGATTTTGATAAAATTCATATTTTTAAGTTCCCGAGAGTCAGAAAAGTTGTTTATGACATGAAACCATATGTTAATCCTTTTTTAAGGAAAGTTTTGTGGTATTTTGTCTAGAAAAGTGTTTAGTCGGTTTTGTATAAATGTTTAATAATTGTGTAATACGTGATTGCTACCGTAAGATTAGATTGTGTTCATGCTGCTTACAGCGTATAAATTAAGGACTTTCCATTAAGAAATTGGCTGGTAGTGTTGTGACTTAGAGTGAATCAGTTCTTAGAATTTTGGTTTTCTTTCTGCATCTTTGCATCAGTGGCAGCGTGGCAGAATGGAAAAAGCGTTGGATGTCAAGGCAGCAAACTTTGATTGTAGTTGTATTGTATCTATGTGATTTTAGGCAAATTAGTTAATTTTCTAAGTTTCAGTTAGCTCATCTGTAAAGCAGAAATCATGTCTGAATTTCAACCTGTTAGGTTTTGTGTATGTTTATATATGTACGGAGGGTGCCAGAAAAATGTATACGCATGACTTATATTCATCTTTTGTTATCGGTATATATTGAGTATTAAAATTTTAATAGCTTTTTTCCTTTCTTAAAATGTGTATACATTTTTCTGGTACCCTCTGTGTACACACACACACACACACACACACACACACACACACGTGGGTGTGTGTGTGTTTATGTATTCAAGAGCTTTGATATATATTGCTCTTGATAGAGGCATTTGTTTTTGTAATATGGATCATTATATTTAGAAAGATAATGGAAAAAAATAGTTTGGAATTGGAGTAATTCTGGGAATTCCATTTAAGTTATACTACAGAAATATGAAGACATTTCTTAATAACTTTAAAAAGCAGACTATTTGAAAATTATGTGTAATGAAAAGTCTCTACGTCTTATTTTCCAGTCCTTAGTAATATATATACCTTTTTCTTCTGAAGATGATGCTAGTATTCTGATTGCATGTGAGTGTTGCTGAGAAACAGTTTTCTAAGAAAACATTGAAGAATATGTACACAAATGTTATGTTTTGTCATAGATGTAGTCTATTTGCAGTTTTTATTTCTGATTTCACTAATAAAATTAATTTTTAAAAACATTTTATTATGGAGAGTTTCAGCAATTTATAAAAGTAGGTAGAGAAAATAATATGAACTCTTGTCAGCATCTTAACCAACTTCAACAGTTAGCAATCCTGGCCAAACTGTACTTCACCCCGACACCAAATTATTTTAAAGTAAATCTTAGATAGGATGTTTCATCCATAAATATTTCAGTATGCATATGGAAAAGATAAGAACTCTTTTAAAAGTGATTGCAATTCATGTCACCTAACAAAATTAATGAAAATTCCTTAATGTTAAATATCCAGTCTTTAAAATTTCTCAATTGTTTTATGAATTTATTTTCAGTATGTTCTAATCAGAATTCAAAGAAGGTCCATATATTATGATTGGCTGATTTATCTCTTAAATCTCTTTTAATCTGTAGGCCTCACCTCCTCTTCCCCTCCCCCTTTCCTTCTCTTTCCTTCCACTTTATTTGTTGAAGAAACTGGATTATTTATCCTGTGGCATTGCTACATTGTGTGTTTTACAGATTGCATCTCCTTCATTGTTTAACATGTTTGTCTGATTTTCTGTATTTCCTGGAAATGGATCAAGAGGCTTGATCAGATCCAAGTTTGATACTTTTGGGAAGAAATACTTCAGAGATGTGTGTGTATGCCCATTAGGAGGCGCATAAGGTTTTATTACTGCTCTTTTGATGTAAGCAATTATTGATGACCATTGACTGGATCTATTAGGTGTTGCTAAATGGTCAACTGATAATTTTATCCTTCTGTTTTTCAATTATTAGTTGCAATTCTTCCATAAAGAGAAGCTTTTCTCTATCAACTATTCTTATTCTGAAGTACGCATATAGTTCATTTAGAAAAGATAGGCTGAGTGTTTTATTCTTTGCTTTTATTGACTAGTTTTCAAATTAATGAGTTTTTTCTGTAACATTCTCCAAAGGAAACCAATGATTATAATCTTTTCAAGTATTATCTTGATAGTACCAATAGACCACTTTGGCTATAAAGAGACAAGATTTTTACTCAATGATTATGTGACATATTTTGTAACTTTAAGAATGTTACATAAATGAGATCATACAGTTTATGTAACCTTTGGGATTGGCTTTTTTCACTCAACATATTTCCATGGGGATTCTTTGAAGTTATATATCAATATGTTAGTTTGCTAGAGCTGCCATAATAAAACACTACAGACTGAGTGGCTTAAATATCAGAAATGTATTTTCTCACAGTTCTGGAGACTAGAAGTCCAAGATAAGATGTCAACAGGTTTGGTGTCTTCTGAGCCTCCCTCCTTGGCTTACAGATGGCAGCTTGGTCCTTGTGTTCTGGAATGATTTTCTTATGCGCACATCCCTGGTGTCTTTTTGTATATCCACATTTCCTGTTCTTATAAGGACACTATCAGATTGGGTTAGGGCCATACTAATGTCCCCATTGTAACTGACTGTACCTCTTTGAGGCCCTATCTCTAAATACAGTCACATTCTCAGGTACTTGGGGTTAGGGCTTCAACATAGGACTTTCTTTGTTGTTGTTTTTGGTTTTGTTTTTTAAGCAGGCACACAATTCAGCCCATTGCAAACACAGTCTGTTTCGTTTTTTTCGTTTTGCTGAGCAGTATTCCATGGTATGGCTGGATCAGTTTGCTTAACCATTCACTCATTGGAAGATATCTGTATTGTTTATAGGTTTTAGCTATTGTGAATAAAGCTGCTATGAACATTCATGTATAGGGTTTTGTGTGGATATCAGTTTTCATTCTTCTGGTGAAAAATGCCCAAGAGTGCAGTTGCTGGTTATGTGGTATTGTAGTGTGTTTAACTGTAGAAGAACTGCCAAACTTTTAAAGAGTGGTTGTACCATTTCACATTCCTACCATCAATGTATGAGTGATCCAGTTTCTCTGTATCTTTGCCAACATTTGGTAGTGTTACTTTCGCCATTCTTACAGGTGTCTAGTGATATCTTGCTGTGGTTTTAATTTACACTTTTCTGGTGGCTAATGACATGGCACATCTGTTTTGTTTTTAATAGACTTTAATAGACTTTTTTCTTTTTTTAGAACAGTCTTAGGTTCACAGTAAAATTGAGCAGAAGGTACAAAGATTTCCCATATATCCATACTCCACACATGCATACATGCACAGCCTTTCTCATTATCAGCATCCCCTCAGCAGGGCTTCGTTTGTTACAATGGATGAAGCTACATTGACACATCTTTATCACCCAAAGTTCATAGTTGTTGAAGGCCTTCTAAATGTGCTTATTTGCCATTTGTTTATCATCATTGGGGAAGTGTCTATGTCTTTTGCCCATTATATGTTTTCATAGGGTTTTCTACATATACAGTTACGTCATCTGTGAATAATGAGTTTTATTTCTTCCTTTCTAATCTGTGCTTTTTTTCTTGCCTGTTGCCCTAGCTAAGACTTCGAATACAGTGTTGGATAGAAGTGATGAGAGTTCTTCCTCTTAGGGAGAAATCATTCTGTCTTTCACTATTAAGTATAATGTTAGGAGTAGGTTTTTCTTGAGTCTCCTTTATTAGATTAAGGAGATTTCCTTCTATTCCTTGTTTGCAGAGCTATTTTTTTTAATGTATCAGAAGTAAATGTTGGATTTTGTCAAATGCTTTTTCTGCATCTATTGAGATGATCACATACTTTTCCTGTATTAGACTGTTAATATGATGAATAATATTGATTGATTTTCAAATGTTAAAGCAACCTTGCAGTCTTGGGATAAACTTTATTTGATGATGATATCCGATCCTTTTCATACATTGTTTGATTTGATTTGCTAAACTTTCATTTAAGAATTTTTTTCATTTAAGAAGATAAATATATCCGAGTATATTTATAAAGGATAGTGGTCTATAATTTTGTTTCTTTTATTTTTAATTAGTTTCAAGTGTACAAAACAATGTAATAGACATTTCACCCCTCACAAAGTGTAATTTTCTTGTTTTGATTATGTTTATTTCTTTTTTCTTTCTTTTTCCAATTTTTGTCTGGATTTGTGACAGAATAATGCTGGCCTCAGAATGAATTGGGAAATATTTTCTTCTCTTCAATTTTTTGGTAAAGGTTGTGTAAAATTGTTATTATTTCTTTCTTAAATGTTTGATGAAGCCATGTGGGCCTGGAATTTTCTTTGTGGTAAGGTTTTTAATTACACATTCAATTTCTTTAATAGACATGGGCAATTCATGTTTATTACTTTTATAGTGAGCTTTGGCAGTTTGTATTTTTCAAGGAATTTGGCCATTTCATCTAAGTTGTTGAAATTATTGGCATAACATTGTTTATAAGGTTCTTTATTATTGTACCTTATTATACCTTAATATTATCTTAATATACTTGGTTATTAATATATTGTATGTATCATATATTAATGTAATACATGACAAAATGATTCTCTTTATCCCCTATAATGTTCTTTGCTTTGAAATCTTTTTCTAATACTAATTTAGACATGTCAGCTTTCTTTTGATAAGTATTTAGTATAGTATACCTTTTTTGTTTTTAGTCCTTTTACTTTTAACCTATTTGTGTCTTTATGTTAAAGTGGATTTCTTTCAGGCATCATATAGTTGGGTCAATCTTTGCCTTTTAATTGTTTTCTTTTTTTTAACCATTGACATTTAATGTGATTATTGAAATGGTTGGGTTTAAATCTGCCGTCTTGGTATTTGTTTTTATTTGTCTCCTTTTTGTTCCTTTTCCCTTTTTCTGCCTTTGTTTATATTGACTATTTTTTTATTCTTTTGTTTTCTCATTTGTTGGTTTATTAGCTATAACTCTGTTGTGTTATTTTAGTCTTCATTTCAGGGTTTATAGCATACATTTGAAACTTTCACAGTCTACTTTCAAATGATATTATACTACTTCATGAATAGTATGAAAACCTTAACATCAGTATGCTTTCATTTATTTCCTCTTGAACTTTGTTCTATTGTTATACCCTTTATTGCTACATGTGATATAAACCCCATAATACATTATTATTTTTGCTTTAAACAATTATTTTAAAAAGAAATTTAATAAGAAAAAAGTCTTTATCTTGAGCCATGTAGCTACCATTTCCAGTGCTCTTTATTCCTTTATATAGGTTCTTATTTCCATCTGGCATCCTTCTGCTTGAAGGATTTTTCTTAACATTTGTTATATTGCAGGTCTGATGATGATTTCTGTCAGCACTTGTATGTCTGACATACTCTTTATTTTGCCTCAGTTTCTGAAAGATATTTTCACTGGTTAAAGAATTATAAACTTGACTCCCTCACCCACTCCTTAATACTTTAAAGATGTTTTTCTTCCATGTTCTAGCTTGTATTGTTTCCAAAGAGAAATCTGCTACCATCTTTATCTTTATTCCTCTGTATGTAATATGTCATATTTTATGTTTTTCTCTTTCTCACTAGTGAATTTAAGCAATTTGATTATGATGTTTCTTGGTGAAGTTTTTAAGACTTGTGTGCTTGAAGTTCATTGTGCTTCTTGAATTTTTAAGTTTATAATTTTAATCAAATTTGGAAAAATTTTGGCCATTGTATCTTCAAAAAATGTTTTTTTGGTCCCTTTCATTTCTCTCCTTTAGGTTCTCCAATTATACATACATTTAACTACTTCCTGTTTTCCCACAGTTGATTGGTCCTCTGTTTAGTTTTTCGCTCCCTGTTTTCTTTGCTGTGCATTTCATTTTGAATAATTCCTTGTGCTTTGTCTTTAAGTTCACCTATCTTTTCTTCTGCAACAATCTAATTTGTCCTTAATCCCATTCAGTATACTCTTCATCTCAGATATTTTAGTTTCCATCTCTAGAAATTAGGTGCTTTAAAAACTATATTCCATATTTCTAGTTAACATGTTCAATCTTTGTTCTAGCTCGGGTTTACAAACTTTTTCTGTAAAGGGTCGGATAATAAGTGTTTTAGCCTATGCAACTCTGCCATGGTAGCATGAAAACAGTCATAGAAAAAATGCAAATAAATAAGTGTGCATGTATTACAGTAAAACTTAATTTACAGAAATGGGCATGCTGGATTTAGGCATGCTTAGCTGACTACTGTGCTAACTTCTTGAACATATGGGATACAGTTATAATAACTGTTTCAATGTCCTTATTGATTAGTTCTATATTTGAGTTTTAAAATTTTGATTGATTGATTATTGTCCTTAATATGGTTATTTTCCTGCTTCTTTGTATGTATGGTAATTTTACTTTTTTTTTTTTTTTTTTTTTTTCTGACTGCCAGGTACTGTAAATTTTACCTTGCTGTGTATTGGATATTTTTATATGCCTCTAACTATTCTTGAGCTTTGTTCTTGAATTTAATTACATTTCTTGGACACAGATTGATCCTTTCAGGTTTTTCTTTTAAGGTTTATTGGATGGCACTAGAGATGGGTTTAGTCTAGGGGAGGGATTCTCAACTTTGCCACTGCTGACATTTGGGGCTGAATAGTTCTGCACTGTGGAGGCTATCTTGTGCATTGTAGAATGTTTAGAGGCATCACCTGTGGCCTCAACTTATTGATGCCAGTAGTACACTCCATCCAGTTGTGACAACCAGAATTGTCTCCAGACATCATTGTATATCCACTGGGATAGAAGGTCATCCCTGGTTGTTGACAACCACTTGTCTAGCATTACATCTTCACTTTTGAGGCAAGCCCCTTTCCTTTAATGTGTACCCCCTGTGGTATGGTATCACAAGGCTTTGTCCCTGGCCATTAGGAATAGTGCCTATGTGAGCCAGTATGAGTCAGAAGTAACTATTCCTCACATGAGGGGAATCCTTTGCAGATTTCTGGAGTTCATTCTTTACATAGCTCTCTTCACTTTGGTACTCTGCACTGCAAACTCTAGCTCCTTTGATTTCCTTGGACTCCCAGTTCTGTCTAGCCAATTCAGAGAGACCATTAGACTCTCCCTGTTTTTCTCTTCCTTGTACTGCTACCTGGAATTGTTTTCCAGGAGGTTAGATTAAACATAGGGTTCACCCTACTGGTATATGTTCCCTGACGTTGAGGGATCATTCTCCCGCGTTGCCTAATGTCTATTGTCTTGAGTTGTTACTTCATACATTTTTTTCCCATTGTTTTCTGCATTTTGTTTAGTTGTTTCAGGCCGAACAGTGAATCTAGCCCTATTTACTCCATCAAAAGTTAAAGCAAAGGTCTTCCGTTAAATATTTTTCTTACTTTTTGAGTTATTTTCTATATGGTGAGGTCTTATACTATACGTCTCAATATATTAGGTTTATTGACTTAATTCCAGTAAGATATAGAAACTTTACTACTATATAATTCCATTCCATCTTCTTTTTCTGTGCTATTTTATACATATTATGTCTGTTTTAGAAACCCTAAATGTAAGAGAAGCAGAGCATAAATATATTTATAGAGGTTTTTAAAAAAATTATGTATTAACTTTTTTTTTAATTTACCATTTTTAGTTCTCTTTCTCCAAATGCTGTGATCTCACTGATATGTGGAATCAAAACCAAAAAACAAAACAAAACCAAAAAAGCCCAAACCAAACTCATGGATACAGAACGATTAGCGGTTGCCCGACATGGGGTGGATGGTAGGCAAAATGGGCAAAGATGGTCAGAAGGTGCAAACTTACATTTATAATATAAAGAAGTCATGCAGTGACTTATTAAATAAATAAATAAATAAATAATGTACAACGTTGTGACTATAGTTAATAATACTGTATTGTGTATTTCAAAGTTGCTAAGAGTAGATCTTAAAAGTTCTCATACAAGAAAAAACGTTTGTTGCCATTATCGGTGATGGATATTAACTATACTTATTGTAGGGATCATTTTGCAATATATACAAATATTGAATCATATGGCACACCTGTAACTAACATAATATTAGATGTCAGTTATGTTTCAATGAAAAAAAAGTCGTTGCCAAATTCAAGGTCAACTAGATTCTCTTCTATGTTATCTTTTAGGAAATTTATACTTTTTCCTTTTACATTTAGTTCTATGATTCATTTTGAGTTAATTTTTTAAAGGGTATTAGGTTTGTGTCTAGATTCATTTCCTTTGCATGTGTATTTCCATTTGTTCTCGTACTATTTGTTGAATATATATATATTTTCTCCGTTGTATTACCTTTGCTTTCTTGTCACAGATGAGTTCACTATATTTATGTGGGTCTATTTCTGGACTCTATCTGTTCCATTGATCTATTTGTCTATTTCTTTCACCAGTACCACACTTAATTGAATACTGTGGCTTTATAGTAATTTATGAAGTTGGGTAGTGTCTGTCCTTCAACTTTGTTTTTCTCCTTCAATATTATGTTCGCTATTTGGGATCTTTTGCCTCACTATAAAAACTTTATAGAGTCAGTGTAGATATTCACAAAATAACTTCCTGGGATTTTGATTGAGATTGAGTTAAATCTATAGATCAAGTTGGGAAGAACTGATATCTCGACATTATTGAGTCTTACAATTATGTGTATTTAATTTTTTGGGTACTAATATGAGTAGTATATTTTTTATTTCAAATTCCACTTGTTCACTATTGATATTTGGTAAGCAATTGCCATAGGTATACTAGGCTTGTATCCTGCAACTTTACTTTAATTACTTATCAGTTCCAGGAGGGGTTTTTTTTGTTGATTCTTTCAGATTTTCTAAATGAACAATCATATCATTTGCAAACAGTTTATTTCTTCCTTCCCAATCTGTACACCTTTTATTTCCTTTCCTTGTCTTGTTGCATTTTTTAGGACTTCTGTAATATATTGAAAGAAAGTGAGGAGAGGCAACATCCTTTCCATCCTGATTTTAATGGGAAAGCTTGTAGTTTCTTACCACGAAGTATGATGTTAGCTGTGGGTTGTTTGTAGGTGTTCTTCATTAAATTGAAGAACTTCCCCCTCTTCATAGTTTGCTGAGAATTTTTATCATGAATGGTGTTGAATTTTGTCAAGTGCTTTCCCAGAATTTATTGATATGATCATGTTATTTTTCTTCAACCTGTTGATGTAATGGATTACATTGATTGGTTTTTCAATGTTGCATACCTTAGAATAAACCCCATTTGGTCCTAGTATATAATGCTTTTTATACATTGTTGGATTCAATTTAGTAATATTTTGCTGAGGATTTTTGTATCTATGTTCATGATAGATAGTAGTCTGTATGCTTTCTTCTCCTTGTAATGTCCTTGTCTGGATTTGTATTATGGTAATACTTGTCTTATAGATGAGTTAGGAAGTATTTACTTTGCTTCTGTCTTCTGGAAAAGAGTATTGAGAATTGGTATAATTTCTTCCTTAAAGGTTTGTTAAAATTCACCAGTGAATCTGCCTGTGCCTGAGCTTTCTGTTTTGAATGGTTATTACTTATTGGTCCAATTTACCTACTAGATTATAGGTCTATTCAGATTGTCTATTTCTTGTGTGAGTTTTGGCAGATTGTGTCTTTAAAAGAATTGGTCCATTTCATCTAGATTTTCAGGAGTGTGGGCACAGAATTGTTCACAGTATTTCTTTATTATCCTTTTAACTTAGATGGGATCTGTATTGATGTCCTCTCTTTCATTTCTGATACGAGTAATTTGTGCTTCTCTTTTTTAAAAAAGATTTCTATTATAGGTAACATACAATGTTGTATTAATTTCAGGGGTACACCATAGTTCTCCAACATTTATATACCAAAAAAAGTCATCACCATAAGTCCAGCAACTATCTGACACTGTACCACACTCTCATAATATTATGAATATATTCCCTATGCTGTGTGTTGCATCCTCATGACTTACTTGTTTTGTACCTGGAAATTTGGACCCGTCATTCCCTTTCACTTTCCCCCTCTTTACATTTTTCAATTACAGTTGACATTCAGTATTATTTTATATTAATTTCAGGTGTACAGCATAGTGGTTAGACATTTATAAAATTTAAAAAGTGATCCTCCTTACTAGTTTAGTACCCATGTGGCACTATACACAGTCATTACCATGTCATTGACTATATTATCTGTGCTTTACTTTATGTCCCCGTGACTGTTTTTTAGCTACAAATTTATACTTCTTAATCCCTTTACCTTTTTCACCCTACCCCCTAACGCACGCCCTTTATCACCCCAACGGATCTAGTACCCATCTGATCCATACATAGTTATTAAAATATTGACTGTATTCATTATGCCATACCCTGTATCCCCATGACTACTTTGTAACAGCAATTTGTACTTCATCCCTTCCCCTTTTTCGCACCCACATCTCCAAACCCCTTCCCATCTGGCAACCATCAAAATGTTTTCTGTATCTGAGTTTGTTTCTGTTTTGTTTATTTTGTTCTTTAGATTTCACATATAAGCAAAATCACATTGCATCTGTCTTTCTGACACTCCACTCAGCACAATATACTCCCAGTCCATCCATGCCACCGCAGATGGCAGAACCCATTCCTTTCCATGCCCGAGCAATATTCCATTGTATGTATATACCACATCTTCTTTATCCATTCTTCCATCGATGAACACTCAGGCTGCCTCCATACCTTGGCCACTGTAAACAGTGCTGCAATGAACATATGGATGCACATGTCCCCTTGAAGTAGTATTTTGGGTTTCTTTGGATAATTACCCAGAAGTGGGATTACTGGGTTCTTCTTTCTCTTGTTATAGCCTTTGTTTTAAAGTCTATTCTGTCTGGTAAAAGTATTACTGCCCCAGTTTTTTTTGTTTGTTTTTTGTTTGTTTGTTTGTTTCCGTTTTCATGAAATATTTTTTTCATCCCTTTACTTTCTGTCTGTGTGTATCTTTCATTCTGAAATAAGTCTCTTGTAGGCAGCATATATAAGGGTTTTGTTTTCTTATCCATTCATTTTTTGATTGGAGCATTTAATTCATTTACATTGAAAGTAATTATTGATAGATATATAGCTATCGCCATTTTATTATTCATAATTTTGATCTTTTCACCCCCATCTTTAAGAAGTCCCTGTAAGATTTCTTGTAATACTGGTTTTGTGGTGATGAACTCCTTTAGGTTTTTCTTGTCTGGGAAGCTCTTTATCTGTCCTTCGATTTTAAATGATAGCATTGCTGCGTAGAGTACTCTTGGTTATAGGTCTTTGCTTTTCATCACGTTGAATATTTTGTGCCAATCCTCTCTGGCCTGCAAAGTTTCTTATGAGAATTCAGGTGATAGTCTTATGGTAGCTCCCTTATAAATTACTAACTGCCTTTCTCTTGCTGCTTTTTGAATTCTCTGTTTGTCTTTAACTTTTGCCATTTTAATTATAATATGTCTTGGTGTGGGCCTGTTTGGGTTCATCTTTTTTGGGCCTCGTTGTGCTTCCTGGACTTTTATGTCTATTTCCTTCATCAGGTTAGGAATATTTTCAGTCATTATTATTTCAAATAAGTTCTCAATCCATTGTTTTCTCTCTTCTCCTTCTGGTACACCTATGATGTGAATGTTGCTGTGCTTGATGTTGTCCCAGAGGTCTCTTAAACTATCCTCATTTTTTTGGATTCTTTTTTCTTTTTGCTGTTCCGATTGGGTATTTTCTGCTACCTTGTTTTCCAAATTGCTGATTTGATCTTCTACTTCACCTAGTCTGCTGGTGATTCCTTCTAGTGCATTCTTCATTTCAGTTATTGTATTCTTTACTTCTGACTGATTCTTTTTTATGCTTTCTGTGTCCTTTTTAATGTTTGCTATGTCTTTGTTAAAGTTCTCACTAAGTTCCTTGAGCATCCTTATAACCAATGTTTTGAACTCTATCTGGTAGGTTGCTTGCCTCCATTTTGTTTAGTTCTTTTTTGGCAATTTCTCCTGTTCTTTCATTTGGGACATATTTCTTTGTTTCCTCATTTTGGCTGCCTCTCTGTGTTTGTCTCTATGTATTAGGTAGGTCTGCTATGTATCCCAGTCTTGGCTGGGTGGCCTTATATAGTAGGTGTCCTGTGGGGCCCTGGCACAGTCTCCCTGGTCACCTGCTTTGAGAGCTCCAGGAAAGTCACTTGTGTGTGTTGTGTGTGCCCTCCTGTTATAGTCCAGCCTTGTTTGCTATTGGTACTTAGGTGGGTGGGATCGACCCTCAGGTTGATTGGCTGTGGAGTTTGGCCACGTCTACAGCTTATAGGCTGCTATGGGGGGCGGGGGGGAGGTTACTCCACTGAGTGGGATTTACCCCAACAGGCTCTGGTGCCTGTTGAGACTGCCCTTTGTGTTTATTGCTTGTATGGCTAATTGTGCAGTGCTCTGCTATGGTTTGAAGCCAACTTCCAAGTATGTTGATTCTGGGGCCTCTTGAGAGGGGCCAGTTCACCCGCTGCCTGTGACCAGCTGGGGAGTACCTGATAGGAGCTACAAAGTGATCTGCAGTTGTTTACTTCCTGTGCTAACCCTGGAGGTGGGTGGGAGAGGCCAGGGTGTGAACAGAGGTCGGCTGCCACCAGTACTGGGCCTGGGCTAGTTTCACAAAAAGCCAGGACACCTTGTGGCCTGCTGCTACATGCTGGTTCCCTTAAGGTTCAGCCACTGATAAAGCCTTGTGCAGTACTCTGGTTGCATGAGGCAGGGTCTCAGGGAGTCATTAGAGTGGGAAGAGTTGTGTTAACCAGGTTAATATAGATTCTGGTTTGGTGCCAGTGGTGAGCCTGGAGCTACTCTGCAAAAGTCTCAGAGTACACTGAGGCCAGTTGCTGCTTGCCTACAGCCCATTGACTCCATTAGTTTTCCCAGAAAGACAGCAGTGTGGGCAGGGTCGACTGCTCTCGAGAAAGTGGCTTTGACACGGGGAGATTGGTAGAGTGGGGTCCCAGTGGAGCTCAGCAGACCCATCAGATTCAGATTTGGCCATATGGGAGAGGGCTCACAATAGGATAGAGGGTGCCTGCCTGTTGGCTGCACAGGAGTAGGACCCCACACAGGGAAAATGACGAGTGTCCTCCAGCCGTTGACCCAAAGCCTCCAATGCCTCTTGAGTCACTGTCACTCTGGTGGTGCCTAGGGTGAGTGCCTGAGTCTGTGCGTGGGCCCTTTAAGAGGACATCTGAGTTTCCTGCAGCCTTCTGTTCCACCTGGATTATTTGAATTCACGTTGTTTTTCACAGCCAAATGTGAAGGCTTCTCTTCTTTGCACCGTACCCTGGGCTGGGGTCCTCGCTTCTCAGAGGAAAACCTCCGCAGCTGAGATATCCCTCCTGATTCTTAGCTGGCACTCAGAAGTGTGAGGCCAGCCCGTTTCACGTCTTTGCCCCTCCTACTAGTCTCAATGTGGTTGCTTCTTTATATCCTTAGTTGTAAAACTTCTGTTCAGCTAGACTTCAGATGGTTCTCCAGGTTGACTGTTCTATAATTTTGTTGTAATTTTAATGTGTTCACGGAAGGAAGCAGGCACAGTGTTTACTCTGCCATCTTTGATCCCCAAGCCTGTCTTTTTAAAATTAATCTGACTATAGGCTTATTGGTTTTATTGTTCTTTTCGAAGGACCAGCTTTTGGTTTCATTGATTTTTCTCTTTTTCAATAATTCCTTTGTGTTTAGTTGGCTTTTTGTAGTGAAATATTCAAATTTCTTATTTCCTCTGGTGTATATTCTTTAGCTCTTTTCTTTGTAGTTGCTGTGGGGATTGCATTTAACATCCTAAAGTTATAATAGTGTAATTTCAGTTTATTCCAGCTTAACTTCAATAACAAAAAACTATGCTCCTTGCTCTGTCCCCACCCCTTTTAGTTGTCAGTGTCACAAAAATTACATCTTTATACATTGTGTGTTCAAAATCATAAAGTAATAATTGTTAATGCATTAGTCTCTTAAATTTTGAGAAAACAAGATGTGGAGTTGCACACTATTAGTACAATAATAACTTTCATAATTGCCCATGTATTCATTTTTACCGACATCTTTATTTCTTTTTTTTTTTTTCTTCATATGACTTTCAGTTACTGAATTTTGTCCTCCTCTTGCTCACAGGACATGTCTAGTTGTAAGAACTTCATTAACTGGTGTTTATCTGGGAATGTCTTAATTTCTCCCTCACTTTTGAAGGACAGTTTTGCTAGATATAGCACTCTTGGATGAGAGATTTTTTCTTTCTTTTTTTCTTTTAAAGTTTTTTCAGGTGACAATTGTTAGTAAAGTTACATAGGTTTCAGGTGTACAGGTCTGTAATACATCATCTATATATCATGTTGTGTGTTCACCACCCAGGGTCAGTTCTCCTTCCATCACCATATATTTGATCTCTTTTACCCTCCTCTACCACTCCCCTCCCCCTTATCCTCCGGTAACCACTAAACTATTGTTTGTGTCTATGCGTTTTTGTTTCTTCATTTGTCTTGTTCCTTTTTTTTTTCAGTTTTATGTACCACATATCAGTGAAATCACATGGTTCTCTACTTTTTCTGTCTCACAAATCTGAAAACATTTATCCATAAAATATATGTGCTCTGATGTTCATTGTAGCTTTATTTTTGGTAGCCAAGACATGGAAACCACCAAAGTGTCCTTCGATAGATGATTGGATAAAGAAGATGTGCTATATATACACAATGGAATACTATTCTGCCATAAGAAAAGATGAAATAGTGCCGTTTGTGACAACATGAGTGGGTCTTGAGGTTTTCTTTTGTTTTCTTTTAGCACTTTGAATATATTAGCACTCTGCTTTCTGAGTTTCTAATGAGAAATCTACTGGTAATCTTATTGAAGATTCCTTGTATGCGATGACTTGCTCTTTCTTGGTGCTTTAAAAATTCTCCCTTTGTCATTGTCTTTTGACAGTTTGATCATAATGTGTCTTGGTATGGGTCTATTAGAGTTCATCCTACTTGGAGTTTATTGCATCACTATATACATTATAATTTTAGAGGCCTGATAGTCCTAATTGTTGATGTTCAGATTGGTAGAGTTCTGTCTGGTACGTATTTAAGTATAGACAAAAAATCAAGTTTATATGAGACCTAGATATTTAGTAAAGTTTTGAAGTGAATTATTTTATCAAACATTCCTATTTTGTTCCTGTTTTAATTTACTTCTTTTATATGTGCCTTAATTTTCTCATTCTACAAAATATTTTTTTAAGGTAAGTTGGATCAGAATTATATTGCAGTCAAAAAACTACCAAATACCCATTATTAGTTTTCTTCCACCTTCTATCTGTTTTAGGAACTCTTCCAAACTTTGTTTATTAAGTAATTATTTTTCCTAGTTTCATTCAAGGCATACAGAGCTACCAGCCAGTGCTTTCTATCACCATAAAGGTAAATTGTTACCATGCTTCATTGAATTCTAGCAAAAGTAAAGTATTTGCTATTTCAGTTCCTGAGGCTTTACTGAAAGTAAACATATGGGTTCTATAAAGTTTTTCTAAACATTGGAAAAATTTTCAAAGATTATCATTTTATGACTTGGAACCCTAGAAACTCCCAAACCACAGGACTTGATGATTAGTGATCTCTTTCAGTTCCTTTCCAACTTGAGACCCATTCGTTCTAATGTTAACTCATTTATTCATTACTGGTGTTTCTTTTTTTTCAAGCAGTATATGTGATAATAGAAGGAGTTGACATGCCAACTTTGGAAGATATCCTTTATCCATATAATTGAAAATGAGTTGTAAAAATTGACCTCTCTCCTCAGTGTTTTTCAATCTTGTTTCTAAGAGTGGTAGACATCAGTTTCGTAGATCTTTCACAGAGAAGCCAATTAGTGGTTGTATGAGTATGGTGGCAGTTTTCTCTCCAAATGGCTGTATCTCCTTGGGTGGATTATCTTTGGGTCTTTCACTCAATAAAGTGTAAGTGGAGAGCTTCACCGCAAACTAAGTTCTGGGTCAATTTTATATCACTTGTTTAGAAAATGAGGTTTGTAGTATCATTTCCTTTTGTGAGTTACTCTTGCTGATACTAGTTTGTTATTTACGTGTGAATAGGAACTGCAGAAACTATAGTAGAACAAATAGTTTTACCTTATGCTTTGTACTAGTGATTCAACTGTTGCTTGTTTCTCTGGTATACAAAGGGAAAGAAAGATAAAGACTCCCACTGCTTTTTAATTTTTTTAAAAAAATACTCATTTAACATCAAGTCAGTGCTGGTATTAACATCAAGTTAGTACCAGGCTGTTGTGGTGGTGGTACAGCAGTGAATCACATAATTCTTCTGCCTTGAAGATGCTTACAGACTAGTTGAGATATGGATAAATGAGCAAGCTAGTAAATCACAGTTCAGTTAAATGCTTAGATAGGCCTATCCACTGAGTTCTGTAGAATTTGTTAAGGGAAGGAGTCCCAGGTGCTCATCTCTTGGGCCAAGGGCCAGGTAAATCTGAACTTGCCAGTTGCAAATTTTGCTGCGAGTAGTGTTAATTCTCTCCTCACAAAGCCGTTGTGTAACTGGATGGCTGATTCAGCTGTATCAAAAATTTGATGAATACCAGTAAGGTTACCTTTTGCATTCTTGGCTCTGCTGCTCTTGCATTTTAATTCTCAGAGCATATCCAAGAATGTCTTTAACACTAACTTCTGTCAGCTAATATTACAGAAGTGAGAAAGAGATTTTCTTGCATATTAGCATGTTATCCCTTTTGTTCCTATATATAATATTGGTGTGGGGGAAATCCAGGAGTCAGCAGCTTTTATCCCCTATATTCCTCTGATACATTCCTGTAATACATTTAACTTGCAACCTATTGCTAGTCACTCGTTACAGTCTCATGAATCAAGAGGGTAAGGTTGTATCCTGTTGACCCTGAGATTAGAGAACGTATTTCTGGTGGCTTATTTTCATCTTGGTGTTGGCCAATATTTTAAAATGTGAATATTAGAGAGAACAGTATGTTTAACTTTTAAAATTGCAAATTAAATTTATGCTAGTTAACTTATGATGATAGCATAAATAGTAAGACAACCTGATTTTCTGATGCCAGATTTTCAGATGTTTCCAGGATGATGTATGTCACCACTTGGTGGAGCTCTTTTATAAGTTGGTGCATTGTAAAAAAGCAAGTGCAAGTCTTCACTAATTAGGAGCTATATCAGTAGAGTCGTTCAAGTGAACTAAACTAAATATTGACTGTAGATTTTCATTTAAACTGCCATATATGTAATTGAATTTTTAATATTTTAAAGGTTTTTAAAGAGTATCCTGATTTTTCTCTTTCCTGCTTTATGTAAATTTAGTACTTTTTATTGACTTACTTTCCTCCCTGTTTTATAATTGTAGGTAATTTAGAAAGTGTATCTAGGATTAATGAATAGAATGAAAATCGTTTATAATCTTAACCACCTAGAGATAATTAACATTTTGATATATTTTTGCCTCCCCTTTTAAAGTTTTTCACAAAATTGGAATAGAAACATGCGTAGAATTTTGTATTCTGGTATTTTTTTCTCAACATATCTTTGGTATTTTCCCATGTTTTTATAATTTTTAAATGTTTTAAGGACATGATATAACTCTATCATGATTTAATCATTCTAAGATATTTAGGCTTTTTCTACTGTTTTTGTTATTATAAATAATTCTTTGAACAGCTATTACACTAAATCTTGACTCAATTCTCCAATTGTTTTCATTGCATAAATTCTTAGATATAAACTGAACTCTTAAGGATATTGATGCATATTAACAAAATGTCCTTCAATTGACACTATTCTGAAGTTCAGTATTTTCAAAATATGTTTGTTGGAAAAAACTTTTTTCTTTTGCAAAATATCTTTTCTTGTTCTTTGCCCATTATTTTCCTTCATGTTTTACTATTTCTTTTTGGTGATTCTTTTGGCTAGGTAAGATTTACTTTTCCTGTTTTAACAATTTTTAAGGTGCGTTTCTGAGCCCTTTTCACAATTCTCATCTAAATTAAAAAAAAAAAAAATACACCAGTTACAGATGTTAGGTTTGAAATTGGCATTGGAAAATAAGGTCTGGATAATGAGAGACCTATCAGGACTGGCTGGAAAGCGGGATGAGGTATGTGAATCATCCCTGTGGAGGTGATGAGGGTGCTATGAAGTGATGAGATTGCTGAGGAAAAGAGAGTGTAGTGGAAAAATTCCTTGGCGTTAAGAAACACTGAAAAAGTTGTGAGAGAAAGGAAAGAGAATGAGAGTGTTAGAGCATTTTAAAAGCCGAGGAAAGAAGTTTGTGAGATGCTAAGAGTCTCAAATGCTACATAGAAAGTCTTTGTGGATGAAACCAAAACCAGCCATTCAATTTAGGAAGACAGAGATCTTTGAAGACTGAGTGGCCTCAGTAGAATAGTGCTTGTATAAGAGTATGTGTTCAGTGAATGCAGTATGTGTGTACTGTGAGAGCGTACTTTAGAGTGTATGTGGTGTGTGTGTGTGTGTGTGTGTGTGTGTGTGTGTGAATAGTGAGAGGCTTGTATATGTAGTGAGGACAGTAACTTGATAATCTCCAGGGTTAACGAGATAGGTTATTTTTTTAAGGTGATGCAAGCTGATCTGTGACCAAAGGGAAAGAAGCTTTTGAAAGAAAACTGTTAGAGAAATCACAAAAGACAGAGGGAAGAATTAAACTAGGTCTTGAAGGAGATGAGAGGCAAAGTGGGAGGGATTATAGTTTTAATTTGAGAGTGGAGGAGAATGTCTGTTTGTCAGCATCAGAAGAAAAGAAGAATTTAGGTTGAAGATGCAGAGACATTCTGAGGAGGACTGGAAGATATGGTAATTAGAAATTACTTGATGTGGAGAATGTTGAGGCTTTAGGGATTATGATGCTTTAACCTCAATAGAATAGAAATCAGGAGTACAGAATAGTAAAATAATTGAGCACAGAACTCTCGGTGGGTTGATGAGATTAGGGATTTCAGTAGTGAAAATGTTAGGGACATCATTGTAGAAATGTAATAAGGAAATATCTTAAAGAAATGGAACAATACTATATCCAGTGTTAGGAAGCACTCAGTTTTAGGTTTTAAGTCTGTGATATTGACTGGCTGTGTTGAGCAAATCTCAACTCTCTAGTCTTTAATTTCTTAATTTGCACAATGAGAGGTGAATCAGATGACCTTTTCAGATTGAAAGAAAATTGAATCAAACTGAAATAAAAAGAACAAAATATAGAAAGCTGTATTGTAGGTGGAAGGTAGGTCAATGGAACAGAACAACGAATCCAGAAATAGAATCCACACATATGTAGTCAGTCTTTACACAAAGAGGTGCAAAGGTAATTCAATGGAAGAGGGATATTCCTTTCAGCAAATGATGCTGGAACAATTGGACATCTATTTGCAAAAAATGAACTTCAATCCCTGCCTTGCACCATTTATAAAAATTAACTCAAATGAATCATAGACCTAAACTCAAAGAAGATGACATAGAAAATCTTTATGACCTTGTGTTAGGCAGAGATTTCATAGATAATAGCACTGAAAGCATGAGCCATAAAAGAATTAATAAATTGAGCTTCATCAAAATTAAAAACCTATGCTCTTTGAAATACCCTATTTAAGAAAATGAAAGTCAAGCCACATAAAATTTTTGTGCAACACATATCTGATAAAGGGTTTGAGTCCAGAATATATTAATAATGCTTACAGCTTAATAAGACAAACTGAATAGAAAATTGGCAAAAGATTTGAAAAGACCCTTCACCAAAGAAGAGATTTGGATGTTCAGTGAGATTTGAAACAAATACTCAATGTCATTAGTCCTTGGGAAGATGTATCACTGCATACCTATTAAACTAGCTATAAAAGAAACAAACAAAAACTAAGTGCTGATGAAGATGTGAAGTAACTGGTACTCACTTGTTGCTGGTGGGAATGCAAAATGGTGCAACTACATTGGTGCAACTACAATGTCAGTTTCTTATAAACTTAAACTTACATTTAACAGAACTTAGCCATTTCCCAACTAGGAATCTGCCCAAGAGGAATGAAAACATCTACTTGTAGTTGGATATTTGGGGTTAATAGCCTTATTCATAACAGTGTATTCAACTTTTGGAATGAATCAACAAATTGTGGCATATTCATACAGTAGAGTGCTACTCAGCAAGTAAAAGGAATAAATGCTAATAAATGCAACAATATGGATGAGTCCTCAGAGGCATTGTTCTAAAGAAGCCAGACAGAAAAGGCTACAGACCATATAACTCCATTTGTGTGACATTCTACAAAAGGAATAGAATTTAGATCAGTGGTTGCTAGGGGCTAGGGGGTCAAAAAAAACCCCTCTTTGTTAAAAACAGCAACACACACACACACACTCCCTCACTCCCTCCCTCCTTTCCTCCCTCCCTCCCTCCCTCCCTCCAATATTCCCAAAGATGGCTATTTATGATATGGGGAAGGTCAGATAGTGGATGGTGCTGAGACATAGTATAGTGGGATGAACACTAGAGTCACTGGAAATGGTAAAGCTGCTGATAGTTAACTGATTCAATGGGTGCAGTGCCGGGCAACATGCTGATTACTTACGGGCATCTTCACTGTTAGTTTTCATGGTAACTCTGTGACTAGGCCCTATTAATATCCCCATTGTAGTAGAAAGTAGGTTTAATTAGATTTAAGAAAGTCACCCTGAAATCTAATTAAATGTTCGAACTGTTGAGTGTTTGACACCAAAATTCATGTTCTTAATGTAAGTAATAGAATAAGTCCAAGGAAGACAGGGAATTTGTTTTTGTTTCTGGTTTCACCACTGTATCCCCAAAGTCATAACCTGGCAGCTGCATAATGAATATTTCTTGAAAAATTATTAGAGATCTCAAGTTTCAGAAGCTATAAAAGAATATAAATTAGAAGATGTAAAGAAACCTATATAAAGATATGATTTTTAAATGATTGTAAGTTTGATGGTTACACTGATGTATTTCATTTAGGCATTTACTGTATCAAATGACTGTGTTAAATTGTGTTCACGGTGTGTCCTTATAAAATCTGCTGTTTTAAAAAGTGTGAACAAAATGGTTATAGTGTAGAATTTTGTAGTTGATTCTAAATCTGCATGGTTTTGTGAATTTTTCCCTCTAGCAAATCTTGGTATCATCCAGGTATGAGATCAGATCAAGTGGATGTTACTGGTTATAACTAAAATTCAAGCCCTTTCTAAATATTTACATATGTTTTATATATAAAATCTTACGCAGTTTATGTAATATGTAACATATACCATCTTAAATGCTTTGAGAAATTTTACTTCTAAGACTCTCCTAGTTGGAAACTGGTCATTTCTTTTTTGCATTGATAAGCAAAAATGTTTGCTGGTGAAGTAAACATCCAATTGTGTAACATTGATCTCATCTATAATCTGGTTCCCTCTAAAGAACTAAGTCCAATAGATGATTAAAACATTTGATATTTAATAGTCTGAAGTTTAGAAGGAACATTTATTTTTTCTTCCCTAGATAAATGTGTATGAAGAAAAAACATTTTGTCTAAATATAGAGTTAATTGAAATGAACCTAAAACAACAGTAGCAGCAGCAGTGGCAACAAGTTTCATAAATCATCTGGTATAAAGCTCACACATTTTGCCCATAGGAAAGTTCCTTAGGTCCTTAAAAATCAGAGCTTCTTTATGCAACATTTCATTTAGGCATTTTATCATTTTAAATGAACTTGTGTTGGATTGTATTGGCTATAGCCTAATAAAATTTGCTGTTTTAAAAAATGAATAAACAACATACTCAGTTTTAACAACTTTAGTTACTTCATTTCCCAACCTTTAAAAAAGTAGAAATAGGGGCCGGCCCGGTGGCTCAGGTGGTTAGAGCTCCATGCTCCTAACTCCTAGGGCCGCCGGTTCGATTCCCACATGGGCCAGAGGGCTCTCAACCACGAGGTTGCCTGTTCAACTCCTCGAGTCCCACAATAGATGGTGGGCAGCGCCCCCTGCAACTAAGATTGAACACGGCACCTTGAGCTGAGCTGCTGCTGAGCCCCCGATGGCTCAGTTGGTTGGAATGCGTCCTCTCAACCTCTCAACCACAAGGTTGCCGGTTCGATTCCCGCAAGGGATGGTGGGCTGCGCCCCCTGCAACTAGCAACGGCAACTGGACCTGGAGCTGAGCTGCGTTCTCCACAACTAAGACTGAAAGGACAACTTGAAGCTGAACGGCACCCTCCACAATTAAGATTGAAAGGACAACAACTTGACTTGGAAAAAAGACCTGGAAGTACACACTGTTCCCCAATAAAGTCCTGTTCCCCTTCCCCAATAAAATCTTTAAAGAAAAAAAAAATTCTGAAAAAAAAAAAAAGTAGAAATAGACTAGAGTTGCTGAAAGCCGACACATTGAGAGCAGTTCGGTTAAACAGGACTAAGAGCAAACAAGCAAACCAAAGACAACATAAGAAGTAAGCCTAAAAATTCAAAAACTTGTAATGAAACAAACCACCTTTTATATCTCTGTAGTTCCTGAAAAATTGACCATATTAATATAAACACATGTACAAAAGTTGACATTCATTCCTTTTATTAAAATATATACTTAATAGTCTATACCAAACGTATATATACTTTATATATGTTCAGTTTCAGAAATAGTATGTAATATAATTTCAAAGTCTAATTTATTGAACTATAATTTCTATATACCAAAATTAGCCAATTTTAAGTGAATAGTTCAATGAGTTTTGACAAATGTATTTAACCATGTAAGTACCACCATTAAGATATAAAAATTTTTGATTACTCCAGAAAGTTCTCTTACTCTCCATTGTAGTCATTCCCCAATACCTCTCCCTACTCCTGCCTCCAGGCAACCACTTTGTAGCATTAAAGATTAGTTTTGTCTTTCCTAGAATTTCATATGAAAGGTGTCACACAGTATGTACCCTTTTGTGTCTCGCTTCTTTTTCTCAGTGTAATAATTTTGTGATTTGTCTTTGTTGTCTTTTTTTATTGAATAATATTTTATAGTGCGGACGTACCATAATTTATTCTCCTGTGTTTGGGTATTGGGTTTCCAGTTTTTGGTTTTTATGAATGGAGCTGCTATTAGCATTCTTATACAAAGTTTCCATTTCTCGGGTATAAATATCTGGAAGTGGAATTGCTATGGAAAGTATATATTTAACTTTATAAGAACTTGCCAAATTTGTTTCCCAGAATGGTTGTACCATTTTACATTTTCGCCAGCCATGTTTGAGTATTCCATTGCTCTACATCCTCATCAGCCTTTGATGTTGTCAGTCTTTTTAATTTTAACTATTCTAGTCAGTGTATAATTGTAATACGAGTTTTAAAATGTTACTTCCCAAGTACCTAAAATTAAGGAAAAGAATTATTGATAATCCATAAATTCATTATCTATAAATTTAATAATCCAGAACAATTCTTTTCCTAAAGCTTTTATATAATTGAGATTTCAAAACAATGTAAAATTGCATCACATAATTTTCAGCTTTATTGTAATCTCCAATTAAGAGTAAACAAATAGTTCCTGTTGAATATCAGATAATTTGATATTTCTTTTATTTTCAGTTTAATATAATCTAAATATTATCAACAAAACTGAACGTATTTAGACAGAGCTATACATTTTTAGGGGGGGAAGTATGTATTCTAATGATGAAAAACCTAATGCTAATGAAAGCCATCACTCATTGTATGCCAGGCATTATGCTAAGGGCTTTATTTATATAATCTCATTTAATTCTTACAAAGTGACTTATGTATTATTTTCATTTTACAAAGAAAGCAGTTTATGGCTCTGAGAGATACAAATTCCATAAAGTTAAAAAATAACTTGAATCAGTAGATTGATAAAAGAATGAGTGAGTTAAAGCAAAGAGAGGAAATCAAAGAAGAAAGTGAGCTTGTCTTTTAAACAATTTATGTTATGGACTCTAAAATCTTTTAACTTGGCTTTGATGACACTGGATTATTGAAAATGAAAATATTTCAAATAACTGACTGACCCCTAAATTTTCCACAGTAAATTATAATTTAACTTTCTGATCTCTCTAGTAATTTTTTTGCCTTACAATATAAAATTTTAAGTGTTTGTTATTTGTGTAGAAATAAATGCTCTCAAGTATATGCCATCATAAAAATTTAAAAACAAATTTATTATGCTGAATAATAAAAAATTTCCTTTATAACAATTTTAACACAGTATTCAATGTGTGAATGATTTAATGAAATACTTGAACCTTTTCTTTTTTCTTTCCATTTTTTTTGTACCCAGGAAGGTTATATTCAAAAGAAAAAGGAACTATGGGGCATCTGTATCTTTATTGCAGCAGTTGACCTAGATGAGATGCCGTTCACTTTTACTGAGCTACAGAAAAACATAGAAACCAGGTAAAATTTCTTTTTTTTTTTTTTTTTTTTAAGGGTCTACATGGCACACACTTAAATCTTTTTTTTTTTTTTTTTTTTAATTTTATTGGGGAATATTGGGGAACAGTGTGTTTCTCCAGGGGCCCATCAGCTCCAAGTAGTGGTCCTTTATTCTAGTTGTGTAGGGCGCATCTCAGTTCCTAGTCCAGTAGCTGTTTTCAATCTTTAGTTGTTGAGGGCGCCACCCACCATTCCATGTGGGAATTGAACTGGCAACCTTGTTGCTGAGAGCTTGTGCTCTAACCAGCTGAGCCATCTGGCTGCCCCTCTGGCAGCTCAGCGGCAGCTCTTTGTCTTCAATCTAGTTGTGGAGGGCACAGCTCGCCGGCCTACATGGGAATTGAACCAGCAACCCTGTTGTTCAGAGCTCGCACTCTAACCAACCGAGCCATCCGGCCGCCCCTAAAATTTCTTACATCAGTGTTGGCCTCTGCTATTAAAGAAAATTACTTTTGAATTTTCCTTTTAATAAACAGGGAATTAGTGAGAAATGTTAAAATTAAATAAAACATAACAGACTTTGGTCGACTAGTGAACTGTCATTCTCTCATGGAGCCCTTAATAAAAGTATATTTATGCTGCACTTTCTTTAAAAACGTAGCAGTTTGTGTCCTGGGAAATTTTTCATCATGTCTCTGACTATCTGTAAACTTTCTTAATTGTAGCTGTTGATAGGTGGACAGAAAAAGCAAGGATTTATAAAGTAGGCCTATTATATATTAAAACCTTTATAAACCTAGCATGCGTTTCTTAAAGGAATTTAGTTAAGATTTATTAAAGTTTAAGATTGTTTAATATAAAAGATGTTATATACTTTTTGAGCCTATATTCAGTTGAATACCTGTTACAATATGTGCCTCTCAAATTACTTAATATTTGTCGAGGTTATAAACCTTGTAAGAGGAGTTTACGAATTTGTTTCCAATAACTCACGAACTTTATCTTGAGAAGCTTCCTGAGACTTCCAGTCATTTCATTTGCAGCATATTTATGAAATGTAACAGTAAATAATTTTACCAAAAAGATAATAGTATATATTTCTTCTTGGGTAAAGCCACCTAGAATTAAACATAATTGGTGTTTTTATTTAAATGAGATAAACTTGCATTTTTGGGTAATGCTGTTTCTTATTACCTCTATATAAAATGTGGAAACATAGGGCTTGTATATTCATATTTAACCTATTGAACTAGAATTGATTTATTGGGTTTTCACAGTTTAACTTTATTAAATAAAATCACTAAATTTTATTTAATATAGTGATTAAATTTTATTTAATATAGTGTTTATATAGCTGAAAAATAGTTAAATATATAAGTAAATTTTCACATTAATTCATTCAGCAGATGTTTAGTGGCATCAGAAGATTGGAAAGAATATAGATTTTTGGGTTAAGACAGACTGGGTTTGAATCTGGGCTCTTGTTTTACAAGCTTTATGACTTGGAGCAGATTGCTGAGCCATATTAAGTCTCAGGTTCATTGATGAAGGGAAAATTATTAGCTGCCTCAGAGAATTATGAGAATTAAATAACTTACAATGAATAGAGAAATAAATAGTTCATAGTCAATGCCTGCAACACCGTAGGCACTGATGAGGTATTCATCTCTTTCCTTCTGTAGCCCGCTCCCTCTTCAGTGCCCGTTCCCCCCCACCCCCCCAAAAAAAAGGAAGGAAAGAAAACTTAAACAATTGTTAGGCATTGTGATGCTGTGGGTTGTAATGATACAGAGAAATAGTCTCTGACCTCAAGAAATTCAGTCCCCTGGAGAATGTAAAATTAAACAGGTAACTGCAATACAATGTTATATATCTATTCATAAACTACTAAGAGAAAGGCTATCATGTCTTTTATCTATAAAATGAAAGAATTTTCCTGGCAAAGCTTTTCCTAAACTTTTTTTCCTGAGTATTCATAAAGCAACACTGATTTATATATTGGACATGTCATAAATAATCTCTCTATCATAAATATAGTAATGTATTTGGTACATCTTTTGCATAGGCATCTTTCAGTGTTCTGATAACTATCCAGGAATGTTATCTGGACCACTGCTGCTTCAACGTGCTCTGGTGAAGGACTAGTGTTTTTTATTTCCAATATGTCATGGGCTGATATTTTAAAATATATACATCAATTACTAGGAAAAGGAAACAAAAAATCGTACTAGACATAGGACCAAATTGATTATTACTAGATTCAGCAGGCATAAAATTAGTGTCAAATTGCCTGAAAAGTTTTTAGTGTCAAATTGCCTGTCAGTTTCTGTACTTATTTAATTATGGACTGGTAACAAACAATTCACAGACCAGAATCATGCCACGGAGCAGTAGAATATGTGGTTATCTACAAATCTCTGTGTCTGAATTATGGCTTTTTATGCCTGTCTGTCGCCTTCCCTCTCTCTTTCCTTCAGAGGAGGGTTACAGAAGGAATAGAGTCACTTAAGTTAACCCTAGAAAAAGAAGGTTTTGTAGTAACAATTCACAGTTTTCATGGTGTTCCATGGATAGCTAATGCCACATATCTCATAAAAATTGGAACTGAGAGTGGTCCTTAAATAAATACTATTCTAAGGTTGATTTCTTTTTCTCGGCATGTATCTTCACATTTGCTCCATTCCCTCTTCTAAGTAGTAATCTGACCATTGACTCCATATCATTTCTACTCTCCTTTACTTACTTTTCCACATAGTTTGTCATGGCTGCCCCAATCCCTTCTATATCACAGGAACTTTTGATAACCTTCCTTTGGGTTCTGTGCCCTCTGCTGATTAGCTGAAGCTTTTGTTTTTTCCACTTCTCAAGAGAAATGTCTGAGTGGTCCAACCCATTTTTTGGAATGAAGCCTTTAGTAACTCATTGGTTGCTGGACAGCCTGTGGGTAATGTGTCTGGTAACTACTCTTGAGAGCAGTCCAGGTTTGGGAGTCAGTCTGAGCAGGAGATGGAAGGTGTTACATACAGGGGGGATTGATTAAATGAGTAAATAAATTAAAGATAAATGGATTCCAGTTTTCTCAGTGTCAAAGAAGAATTTTGAACATGGTAAAGAAAACACTAGAATGCGCCATGTGGTTTTGTGTTGGAATTGGATAAATGCATGTGAACTTACGGTTTTAAAAACATATAGATAGATACAGAAATAAATATGTATGTATGTGTCTGTTATAAGCCTGTTTTACATTTTTGATGATAAATAGATGTCGGCAAAGGTATATATAGATATAGGGGTATATAGGTTGAAGACTAGATTTTTTTTTCCTCTTCAAATTCTAACGAAATGAAAAAAATAATTACTTCCAAAGAAGTAATAGTGATTTGGTGTAGAGCTAATAATCTTTTGAATTCAAATGTCTATGCTTTGAAAATGAAATAAAATGAATTTTTAAAGTTATGATTCACTTTTTTCTATTCTTTCCTTTGTAGTGTCTATAAATTCTTTGACTTACTAAAAGAAATTGATACCAGTACCAAAGTTGATAATGCTATGTCAAGACTATTGAAGAAGTATAACGTATTGTGTGCACTCTACAGCAAATTAGAAAGGTAAAGTAAAAATTTAATTGGAATTACACCCGGATTTTTCATGTAATTGTTCATGATTAGATTCCATATGGGAATTATTATCTATTTAGTAAAGTTTTTAGGTATTACCCTTTTAGAGTTCACCCCTTTGCTATTAGTTTCATATTAAATCTTAGCTTTCTTATCCAATCATATGCATTCTGAGTGTTTCCTCCAAAATTGTTTTCCTATCCTTTCATGTTTCCATTTATTTTAACAAACTTTAAACTTAATTTCCACTTTAGCCTTTTCTGCAAGAAGACTTCTAGTTATGAATGGAAGAGTGACCTAAATTTAAACTTCTTCGTAATGGTGTTATTTAGTTTAGAAAGAGAAAACACATTGGCAATGGAAGGTATATGTAACCTATCTACCAAGCCATGATTGTTCCCGGTAGTGTTTGAGAAGACTTTTCATTTTACTGTTCAGCTGGGAGAATGATAAACTTGGGGTTTTTTGTTTTGTTTTTTTAATACTCTTTTCATGCAAGTCCCCACTCCTAGTGTTACAGTCCTTAATTTGGCATGTGCCTGTTACTGTGTTCATTTTGGGACTCATTTCATTTGGGTAAGAGAATATGAAAGTTAGTGTTTCAGCTTAATAAGGAGTTGTAAACGGAGAAGGGAAATATGTTCTGGGGAGAATGAGTATGGAGACACAGCTGGAAAGAAGCATCTTCTCAGAAGGATGCCTTTAATTTTCCTTTTCTTTTTGGTTGATATGTCACTAAAACTTCAGAGGTGTGATGGAGGATGAGAAAAGTGGAGACAAAACTCAAAGATTGCCCTAGGGCTTTTTGAAGGAATTTTTCTTGCTCCTGGTTTTTAATTATAATATGGTAGCATTGGTCATCATTATTTTTGTTTGTCCTTTCTTGTACAGAGTAGCAGCTCTTTGCACAGAAAAAAAAGGATTTTTTTTATTATTAAAAAATAAATTAAGTACTTTGAATAAGGAATGTGAATTAATTGTAGAATACTTAGAAAATACAGAATGGCATAAATAAGAAAACATGAATCACCCCTAATTTAACACCGAAGATAATCAGTATTTCTTTCCTTTCAATATTATTTTACATAGAGTAACTCATATTGTATATATAAATTTTTGTTTTGCCTTTTTTTTAATCTAACAGAGACTTTCTAAATGCTTTTCTGTCCCTTAAATTTGTTTATAACTTTTTATCTCATATCTTGGAGCGTCTTCTAAGAATATTTTACTAAATACAAAAAAACTTTAGAGATTTTAATCACATTATTTAGACCACTGAAAAATTGGGAAAACCTATTTATGCACGACTGAAGTAAACAATAAAATATTATAAATATAATCTAAATGTTTAAATATAAAATAAAATTTGATGAGGAATAATAATATTATGTAAAAATGTTTCTAATTTTAAATAAATAAAGCAGGATATACTATAACTACAGAAGGAAGAAACCCAGACACTAACACATTAAATGAAATGACTGGAAAGCAGTGTACCAAAATGTTAACCAAGGTTTTGTATGAGTAGCTTACATAGGTATGTGTTACCTGTATAAGAAATTAAGCAAAAACTTCTCTAAACAATACTTAAGAAAAATCTGTTCTGTAAAGACTGGTAGTCAAAATCTAGTCATCAGTTTATTTCTAGATATAGAATTTTAATGAGAATGATTTGGAGTGTAGTCCTGATTTTCTTTTTTTTTTCTACTGTAAAAAGTTTAACTGGATACTTCTAGGTTTTTTGCTCTGCTGTCTGAGATAGGAGATCTACTTGGATATTTGTTTGTGTTTTACCTCTTTCCTTTACTCATCACACTTTCTAGTGATTCATTGTATTTATGATTCTCCTGGGAACTAAGGGCAAGTTACAAAAGAAAGAAAGTGGATTATTGTATGGACGGTTCTGAAGATTTCAGTTTTTTTCCTATGTCCCATCCCCTTTTTTTTCCTTTAGGCCAGTGTAAACACTTTTATTGCAGGTTAGCAAACAAGATACAAAGTCAGAGTTCACAAGAATTTTCTTTAAAGCAGTTGGCTGGTATGATTGATGCCCTATCCAAAAAAGGGAGGCCCTTGTAGAACTTAATGTTGGAAAAGGGAATCTTTTGAGTCAGACAGATTTGGATTCTAGTCTGGACTCCAACATGTACTGTGTGATTTTGGACAAGTGAGTTATCTAACTTTAGTGCTCAGTTTTCTACTGTGTAAATTGAGTTGATAGTAGTACCTACTCTGTTAGGTTATTTTTTTATTTTAAATAATTTTTTATTTTTCAATTATAATTGATATACAATGTTAATATTATAGTAGTTTTAGCTGTACAGTGTAGTGGTTAGACATTTATATAACTTACGAAGTGATCACCCATTTGAACCATGCATAATTATTATAATATTACTGACTGTATTCTCCATGCTATGCCTTACATCCCTGTGACTGTTTTTATAACTGGCAATTTACACATCTTAATTCCCTTCCCCTCTTTCACCCATTCCCCCAACCCCCCTCCCATCTGTCAACCATCAAAATATTATCTGTATCAATAAGTTTGCTTCTGTTTTGTTTATTGTGTTTTTTTAGATTCCATATATAAGTGAAATCACATGGCATTTGTCTTTCTCTGTCTGACCCATTCTACTTAGCGTAATACCCACTATGTCCATCCATGTTGTTGCAGCTGGCAAGATTTCATTCTTTTTATGGCTGAGTAATATTTCATTGTATATATGTACAACCTCTTTATCCATTCGTCTATTGATTGCTTCCACATCTTGACTATTGTAAATAATGCTGCCGTGAACATAGAGTTGTCTTTTTTAATTAGTGTTTTGGGTTTCTTCAGCTAAATACCCAGAAATGGAATTTCTGGGTTCTACATTGTCTCCTGTTATAGCCTTTATTTTAAGTCTTATTTGTCTGATAAGTGTTGCTATCCTAGCTTTTTTTTCATTTCCACTTGCATGAAATATCTTTTTCCATTTCTTTAATTTAAGTTTGTCTGTGTCTTTTGATCTGAAGTGGATATCTTGTCGGTAGCATATGTATGGGTTTTGTTTTCTTATCCATTCAGCCCCCCTATGTCTTTTGATTGGAGCACTTAATCCATTTACATTTAAAGTACTTATTGATAGGTTTGTAGTTATTGCTATTTTATTCATATTTTCGACCTTTTTTTCTTCTTAAGGAAGTCCCTTTAACATTTCTTGTAATACTGGTTTAGTGGTGATGAACTGTTTTAGTTTTTTCTTGTCTGGGAAGCACTTTATCTGTCCTTCAATTCTAAATGACAGTTTTGCTGGGTAGAGTAATCTTGGTTGTAGACCCTTGCTTTTTATCACTTTAAATATTTCATTCTAATCTCTCTGGTCTGCAAAGTTTCTGTTGAGAAATATGTTGACAGTCTTATGGAACCTCCCTTGCAGGTAACGAACTGCTTTTCTCTTGCTGCTTTTAAGATTGTTTCTTTGTCTTTAACCTTTGGCATTTTAATTATGATGTGTCTTGGTGTGGGCCTCTTTGGGTTCATCTTGTTTGGGACTCTCTGCACTTCCCAGGCTTGTATATTTATTTCCTTTGGTAGATATGGGAAGTTTTCCATCACAATTTATTCAAATAGGTTTTCAGTTCCTTGCTCTCTTTTTCTTCTGGTACCCCGGTGATGCGAATATTGGTACGCTTAATGTTGTCCCAGCGGCCCCTTAATCTGTCCTCATTGTTTTGGATTCTGTTTTCTTTTTGCTGTTCTGATTAGGTGATTGGGTATTCTCTGCTACCTTATACTCTAAATCGCTGATTCGATTCTCTGCTTCATCTAATCTGTTGATTCCCTCTAATGTATTCTTTATTCCAGTTATTGTAAACTTCATTTCTGACTGGTTCTTTTTTATGTTTTCTATTTCTATTTTTATGTTTCCTGTCTCTTTGTTGAAGTTATTGCTGAGATCGTCGAACATCCTTGTAACCAGTGTTTTGAACTCTGCTTGTAGATGCTTGTCTCCATTTTGTTTAGTTCTTTTTCTGGAGTTTTGTTCCGTTCTTTCATTTGGGTCATGTTTGTTTGTTTCCTCATTTTGGCTGCTTCCCTATGTTTGTTTCTATGTATAAGGTAGAGCTGCTATATTTCTTGGTCTTAGTATAGTGGTCTTATGTAGTAGGTGTGCTGTGGGGCCCAGTAGCACAGTGTCCCTGGTCACCTGAGCCAGGTATCCCTTGTGTGGGTTGTATGTGCCCTCTTATTGTAGTTGGTTCTTGATTGCTGTTGTCACATCGGTGGTAGGAATTGACCCTCAGGCTGACTGGCTGTAAGGACTGGCCATAACTACAGCAGAGGAGCTGTTAGGTATGATTTTACCACACGGAGCAAGATTCACATTAGTGGGTCTCTGGTGCCTGCCAAGTGCACCCTTCGGGTGTATCATTTTTGGATGTTGTTGGTTGGTGCTCTGGTGTGTGGTCTGAAGCTGGTTACCAGGTGTGTTGTTTCTGAGACCTCTTGGGAGTGACTCTGGTGGAGACCAAGGTCAGCCACTACCTTTACCCTGCCCAGGACCATCTGGTATGAGCTGCAAAGTGATCTGCAGATGGTTGCTGCTTATGCTGGGCTTGGACTTGCCAGGTAGAGGCTAAGCTGTGAATAGTAGCTGGCTGCCCATAGTGCCAGGCTTGAGGCCTCTTAGGAAGAGGTACGTGGCATGCTGAAGCCTGGCACTGCTTGTTTGCGATTTGTGAACCTTTGAGACATTTTAGGAAAGTTTGTTGCACAAGCCAAGCCAGGCCATTTGTATGGAAAACCCACTGGAAGTGTTTTGGGTGGGCCCATAGTCGGGGGGAGTGGGGTGTCAGGGAATCACTACGGTGGGGCACCCTTAAAGAATCAATTGAAAGAGGCAACCTAAGGTTTTTAGAAGTCCTGTATAATATGTTGAATCTGTAGAGTTCAGCATTTTCTAAACTTATTAGACTACTAATATATGTTTATATATATTTAACATCAATTAAAATCTCCTGGAAGTAGTTTTATAGAATATACTTTAAGAAATTTTAGGCTATCAGCAATTGCAAATAAATTAAGAAACTACACTAAGCATTAATTGACTATTAGTACCTGGCTATAGGTTAGGTGCCAGGGATACAAAATTATATGACACAATTATCATTAAGAAGTTTATAGTAAATATATTTTTAATAAAAATAAGTGCCATATTAATGCATGTAATGCTCTATTATAGAGGATTATATATATATATAAGAAGTAGAAATTATGTAGTGGGCAAAATACTATGTATGTCTAAGGGTACGAAGTGTATTTATGGGTGCTTTTGAACACGAAAAGAACTATACAGCAAGGTGACATCTGAATAAAGTTTAAAGGATAAACAGAAACTCACCAAGCAAAATATGTAGGAACTGGGTCTGAGCATCCTAGACAGAGTGATTGGCCTGTGTACAAAGCCAAAGCGGTAGCATGATGTACTTGGATATTGCAAATGGCTGAAAGGTCAGAAGGGATCAGATTGTTAGTGAATTGGACTTTGCCTTGCAGATCATAGAAAGTCATTGAATGATGACTTAAATTGGGGAGTGACATAGTCATATTTGGCCTTTGTGAAAGGGATTTGAATTTTATTGACTGGTTACATGAGTAAATTTTGTGTTTACTGGCCTTGAAGTGAATCAGCAGGGTTTTAAAATTTTATTTGGACATTTTTGAAGAACATTTGGGAAGATTAACTGTGATACCAAAACCTGTTTATTTCAAGGTAGACTATGGGTATATATATATGGCAATGTGCTGTAGTGAATATGATAACTTTAGAAAAGCTCAACAGATCAAAGTATGAATATTGATTTTTTTCCTTACTGAAGGTGTGAGCTAGGGAAAGATACTTCTCTAAACTCCAATTTTAACCTGTAAAGTATAGCTAATAATACTTTCCTTGTAGGGTATTTGTAAGAATTAAGTAAGATAATGATACTGGTTAGCTTGCCTCCCAGAACATTCTAAGTGTTCAATAAACAGTTTTTAAAGCTATTAATAACTATATTAGTGCTATCTCATAGAAATATAATAATGCCGGCCACGTATTTTAAATAGCCTAGTAGTTACACGACAAAAAGTAAAAAGAAACAAGTGCAATTTTAACATTTTATTTAGTCCATTTATTCCAAAATATCTCATTTAAACATGTATCATTCACACAAAAATTTGTACACAAAGGTTCATTGCCACATTATTCACAATAGCCAAAAAATAGGAATAACCCAAATGTCCGTCAACTGATGGATAGATGAACAAAATGTGGTATATCTATATGATGGAATATTGTTCAGCCATAAACAGGAATTGTAGGGACAGAGCCAGGAGAGCAGTTTCCAGGTTCTCGACCTCATGTGGAAAGGTGCTGGCTCGGGTAGTAGATGGCCATCAGCTGTAACCAGTTGGCCATCAGCTGTAACCAGTTGGCCATCAGCCACTATTGTTTTGTATGTAACTGCTGTGGCTACTTTAGCAATTGCAGTTAGCAAGCTGTGGATTGCGGATTGCGGATGGTGCAGATCACGTGGATCCTACTTCCTGTGTCTTGCCTGGCTGCCAGTGAGAATATAGTAGTGTGAACCCCCAATCTGTGGCTCCATTGTTGTTCCTTTTCAGCCTCAACATCTCCTGCCAGAAGCGGGAGCTGAGTCAGGAGCGGGAGCTGAGTCCCTGCATTACAGGAATGAAATACCATTATATGCTACATGAACAAACCTTGAAAACATTAAGCTGAGTGAAAGAAGCCAGACACAAAAGGCCACATATTCCATAAGATGAAATATCCAGAATAGCATATCAATAGAGACATAGAGTTGATTAATGATTGCCAGGGAATGGGAAGTTGGGAAGTGAAGGGAATGGGGAGTTTCTTTCTGGGGTGATGGAAATATTCTGGAATTAGATAGTGATGATGGTTGTATAACAAAGAGAATATACTAAAACTATACCCTTTAAAATGGTGCGTTTTATGTTATGTGAATTATATTTCAATAAGAAAGCATGAAGCCATTATAAAAGTTATTAATGAAATAGTTACATTCTTTTTCTCATACTAAATATTTTTGATTTCTTTGAATTCTTTTTGAATTCTTCAGACCCACACTTTATGTTTGCAACACAGCATCATTTGGACTAGCCACATTTCCGATGTTCAGCATATGTGGGTACTTGTGGCTACTGTATTTGACAGCACATATTTGACAGCACATAATTACTGAATGTAATTATCTTTATTGTAGAGCATTCTTTTGAGTTATGTTAAATTACAAAATGATGAAAATAGTGCATCTGACCTTAAACATCTTTTCTATAATTATAAAAATTCCTTCTTGATTATTGTCTTTTTTTTTGTTGTTGTTTAAGACTGGGTTTCTCTATATAAATTTTGATTTACATATTTTTTTGTGACTGGCTTTTTTCCCTTAGTGTGTTTTCAAGGTTCATCCATGTTGTAGCATGTTTCAATATTTCATTACTGTTATTATGGAAAAATGTTCCATTGTGTGGCTATACCACACTTTACTTATCCATGCATCAGTTTATAGACATTTGGGTTGTATGTCTTTTAAAGTAGTTGAGAGTATAAAAGGACAGCAGTGTATATTTATAGAGTTTGTTGTATTAATTTTCTTGTTTACCATTTCTTGTTCTTTTCATTTGTTCACATGGGTTCAATTTACCATCTAGTGTCATTTGTTTACTCCAATACTCACCTTTTGACCCCACCCACCTCCTTTGTGCTGCTATTGTCAAATAAATATGTTTCTATATGTTATACACCCAACATTACAGTTTTATATGTGGAGGGTGCCAAAAAAAGTATACACATTTTAAGAAAGAAAAAAACTGTATTAAAATTGTAATACTCAATACATACCGATAACAAAAGATGTGAATACAAGTCATGTATATACATTTTTTTTGGCACCCCTGGTACATGTTTTGTTATACAACTGCTGCTTACATCAATTACTAGAAGAAAGGGGACTAAATATGCAATAATACCACCTTTTATAATAACATAAGTACCTTTACCAGTGCTCTTTGCTTTTTCATATGACTGTGAATTACTGTCATTTGTTATCAGCTTTAATAACTTACTTTAGTATTTGTTGTAAGGTGAGTCTGCTATCAACAAATTCTCTGTTTTTGTTTGGGAATGTCTTTCAACTTTACCTTTGCGATATAGTTTTGGCAGATACAGGGTTCTTGGTTGTCATTTTTTTTTCTTTTAGAACTTTGAATATGTAATTCCACTGCCTTCTGATTGTCATTGTTTCTGATGAGAAGTCAGTTGTTAATGTTACTGGGTTCTCTTGTACATGATGGATCATATTTTCTTTTGCTGCTTTCAAATTTTGTCTTTCAACATTTTTACTATAATACATCTGGGTGTGGAGCTCTTTACATTCATCCTACTTGGAATTTGTTGGTTTCTTGGATGTAGATTTTTCATCAGATTTGGGAAATTTTTCATTAGATTTGGGAAGTTTTTAGCCACTATTTCTTTAAATACTATTTTTGTTCCCTTCCCCTTCCCCTCTTCTCGTACTCCAATGACTCATATATTGGTATATTTTTTGGTGTGCTACATTTCTGTCAGCTTTTTCATTTTTTCTTTGTTTCTCTCTTTGTTTTCCAGACCACACAATTTCTGAGGCTATTTTCATGTTTAGTGATTCTTTCTTTTGCCAGCTCAGATCTACTGTTGAGCTTCTCTAGTGAATCTTTCATTTTGGTTATTGTACTATCAACTCAAATTTCTATTTGGTTCTTTTAAAATAATTTATGCCTCTTTATTGATATTCTCTATTGGATGGGACATTGTCAGCATATTTTTTCTTATTTAAGCCTGGTTTCCTTTAGTTCTTTGAACATATTTATAATATTAGGTTGGTGAAAAAGTAATTGCAGTTTTTGCAATTATTTTTAATCTTTTAAACCACAATTACTTTTGCACCAACCTAATAGCTTCTTTGAAGTCTGACACCTGGGCTCTTTAAATGCAGTTTCTGTTGCCTCCTTTTTTCCCTTTGTAGAAGTCACATTTTCATATTTATTTTTGAAAACAGGACATTTTTTATAACATTGTAGTAACTCTGGATAATGATTCTCCTCTGACTTGGTGTTTGCTGTTATTTGTTTTTCTCTTGTTTATTTGTTTAGTGACTTAGCTGTACTCTTTCAGTGAAGTCTCTTTCTCCCACAATGTATAGCCTCTGATACTGCTCCTCAGTGTGGCCTTGGGCATGTGTACAGTCACAGGTGATAGGGGTTTTATTGGGGGTTCTCTTTGGTTATCTTTTTCCGCTGATCTCTCTTGTTAAGCTAACTGCCTCTGTTGATATCACACTTAGCTGTTATCTTCCACTAATTGCTAACCAATTGCTTTATTTTTTTTGACAGTGCCCTGGGTAACAAATTGCTCCATAGTCTGATCTGATTAAATTTCACTCCCTTTGCAGGAGTAATCTTTGAGGCCAGTCTTGAGACTTGTTCTGACTCTAGGAAAACTCTTCTTAGTTTTTTCGTCCCCTGGTTCTCTCCTAGATGGTCTAGGATTTAACTTGTTGCTAAATAGCTAAATATAGCTACCAGCCTCTTTTTACTTGCTTACTACCAAAGTCTTCATTGTTTTCAGTAGTGCTCTTAGCCTTGCTTGTCCCCACACTCTGTTCCAAATGAAATTAATTCCACTGGGGAGAGCTTTGGAGCTCTCTGTTCTTAAGGACTACCTCTACCCTGGGCAACATTTCTGTGCCACCATTTAGGAGGTCAGAGGTCAGTGTCCTATTCTTTTGGAGTGACACCTCTACTTTAAGACTGGGGTGCTCAGGAGAGGCTATAGCCCCTTGTCTTCTCAGATTGGCTTTATTGGTTGGAACCTCTGTCTTATCAGCTAACTGGGGCAAGGGAAGTCAGGACCCCAGTATTCTTCATCTTCTGTGCCTGGAGTAGAACTTTTGACACATGAGTGAGGGCTAAGGGGAGAAAGGGAGCCCCAGACTTCTTAGCTCCTTTTGCTTGGGATAGAGCTTCTGCAACATGAAGCTGGAAGTGATGAGATATGCTTGTATGTTGCCCTTCTCAGAGAAAGAGTCCTAGGCTGGGAGCTGGGAGAGGGAGCCCTGTATCTTGGCTGCACCTACCCAGGTTATAGCTTTGTGATGCTAAGCTAGAGAGAATGAAGAAGTGAGTTTTGCCTTGAATTCCACAGACTGTCATTGTTCTTAACAAGATTTAGTAGATTTTTTTGAATAAATGTTTAATTTCTTTTCTCTCTTTTTTTTTTTTTTTTTTTTTTTTCACTGTATTCCCTGAGGAAAATTTCCAGAGATTTTAAATGTTTTTTTTTTAAAGTAATTTTCACCAATTATAGTTATTACACTGGGAGCAGCTCCATGGAGATCCTTAATCCTCTATTCTGGAAGTCATTGTCCTAAACAAGTGGGTTTTATAGTACTTTTCAGTTGTGTTATTTTAGTGAAACTTATTAGTTAAGTAGCCTTTTATGACCTGATCTGGGATTCTAACGAGATCAAAATTCAATGTATTCGAGTTACAAATGCACATATGGAATCCAGTCCTTTTGTAATTAGATATTACAGTGATGTATGTACATTGTCATAAATTGGAATCTACTTTAATCTACTTTAACTTTGTTTTATAATGCTATACTTTTCATTTTTAAAATGTATGCTTCTTAAAATAAGATTCATAAAGCATGATACAATTGATTTCTAAATTATGAGAAAAATTACTAAGTAACTTTTTAAAAAGTTATAATGTTGATATAATTATTTTTTCCTTTCAGGACATGTGAACTTATATATTTGACACAACCAAGCAGTTTGTAAGTAATTCACAGACTGTTATTTTTCACTTTTTATTTTTTTAATGTATTTTTCTGGAATAATTCCAAGCATGTTGATAATATCAGGGTTAGTTTGATTGATTATGGCATGCCACTTCATAAAGTAAGGTTATAGATTTAAGCCCTATGCAGATTATTTATCTTCTCACAAATAAAATGGTATGAAATATGTGTCTTTTATTGTAAGAGAACTAATAAGGTGAAAGTTGATTCAATGCATGATGTCATCAACTCTAGGGAAAATGCAAATTTATTGACTTAATCTTTATTGAGGGTCTGTTACAGGCACTTTATTACCTAAGATTCTGAGCATAATTTTTTTGTAAGAATAAGTATGAAAATCTATATTAAAATTTAAAAAATATTTATTTAAATGTGTAATACATGTTTCAACCCATGTTAGAGCTCTAGAGTTTTCCTTTGGAAACAGAATGTGTAGTATATGAGATTTTCCACCTCCTCAGAATAGTAGTATTGAAATAAGATGATTGATATAAAGGAAAGTTGCATACTTATAAATTAACTCTTAATTATTTATTCCACTTGTTAATTCCAACAAGTGAATGACTATGGAAAAATTACTAAGGCATAATGTTAAATTGGTAAGCTAGAGTTACTCAGACCTCTATTTTTCTGTTTACTGTGTTGATTTTAATTATAAAACAGAGAGCAGAAACACTTCCTGTACATATTTTTAGATTAGAATTGATAACATTCAGTTTTTTAAAATAAATGTATTGTACTCTGTGGGCAAAATATAAATACCTTGGTATAAATACTAAGTGAACTGAGATAAATTAAGTTCATGTGTAAATTGTGCATTTTAAATGCACTGTATTTGATTATGCAATCAACTCAGGTCCATAATTCTTAAAAAGGGAGAAAAAACAGGTATAGTTGGAAAACTGTCAGTGTAAATTTTTTCTCCTTTCTATTTGTTTACTAGGATATCTACTGAAATCAATTCTATGTTGGTGCTAAAAGTTTCTTGGATCACATTTTTACTAGCTAAAGGTAAAGTCGTATGTTTGTTATATGCTAATGTTTCAGATGTAATAATTTATAATTCCTTTGGACTAGGCTCAGAGTTTCTTGTTCATCCTCCTCCTGCCCCACAAATTCTCTGTGTACCTTGTTAACTGTTAGCAAATTCTTGTAATTTTGGTACTGGAAGCAACATTGCAAATATTTCATTTCTGTTTCTAATATCCTTTCCACTTTCCTTTCTGTTTTTTAAGAATAATGTTACTGTTTTTATAAAAATGATACATACTCATTAAAAAGAATTCAAATAACACAGCCACATGCAAAGAAAAGAAGAAAAGTTACCCCAAATCCACCCAGAAATAATCATCATTAAAATTGTGATTGTCATACCAGATATATGTATGTGCATACATTCTGATAAAAAGGTGGGTGGATGAGTATATTCACAAACAGATTAATTTTCTAATGATAGGATCATGTTATAGTGCTTACATTTAAAATGTAAAACTTAATTTTACTCAAGTTTTACAGAAAAATTAAGAGAAATGGAGGGAATTGCTTAAGTTTAGATAAATATTTTGTCACTTAAGCAGTATTATTGCAAAGATGTTTCTCTAACATGAAAAAGCATTATGAAAAAGTTAAAAAGTTAGAATCTATTTTACTTTGTGTTTTGATTTAAAGCAATGTATATTAATCTGCTTGAAGAAAAAGAATGCTAGTATTGTCACTCTTCCTGTTACCTCCCATTCCACACTTTTAGATTTGCTCATTTTATTGTTGTTATTACATTATCAAAGATTATAACATTTATATTCTTTTCTGTAATTATAATTATTATCATACCCATTTAGTTTCACTTCTGTGTTTAAATGGATTCTAAGCTTATTGTCATTGCCTGTCATAGCTTCTCTATTTCTGAATTCTTTATTTTATTCAACCTTAGCTGACTGGAGTTCACCATTAGCACCATATTTGGCATCGCATTCCGTGTGTTGGGCATGTTTGTGAATCATGGCCATAGTCTTTGTACTTGAAGATAACTTGGCTGTGAAGTCTATTCTTGTGTCTTGTTTGTCTTCCTAGCATTGCTATTGAAAAATCTGAGTCTAGCTTAATTCCTTGCCCCCCACCCCCATTTACTTCCTGTATACTCAAATAATTCTTTTTTTTTTAATTTGAGGTTCAATATCTTAACTAGGATAGGTCTTGATTTTTATTACTCTGTTAATTTTTCATGGAATACTGTATCCCTTTTTAAACTTAAGATTCTGCTCTTTTTTTTTCAGAGAAATCTTAACATATTACATTTTTAAATATAATTGTATTCATTGAGGTACTATTCTATTCTGTTATGTTTCAGGAAACTTAACTATCTTATATTGGATTGTTTTTGTCCTACACATTTTTTACATTCTTTCATGTTTTTCTAATCTTTGCTCTTTTTCTTATGTATTGACTGTTTTTACGTCAAGCCTTTCTTCTATTTTGAGGTGAACTATGTATGTAATGGTGTTATTTGGTCTTCAGGTTTTTCTTCAGTAGTCTAGCTCCTTATTTTCACAAAATGTGTGTTGTTCAAGTTGTTACTTCAAGGATTCATAGGATATTTTCTTCTGATAGACTGTGTTCCACATTAGGTTTTCTATCTGATGTTGTGATTGTATTTTTTTTCTTTTTTCTTTTCTGTACTATGTTTGCATGATCTTTGTGCTTTTCACCCCATGTTGCTAGGACTTCATATGGGCAACCCTGACCTGATGTTCTGTTTTCTCTGATGTAATGTGAATAAATCTCCCTTTACTCACATTGCACTTATCTGTGACTTGTGTCCCCCAGAGAGCTATGAGAGCAGGCTTTTTTGTTATACTTATTTTTAGTCAGAGGATAAGGGAGAAAGAGAAGAATTCATCTGGAATGATGTGAGTCTTTGTTGTTCTGAGAGTTTTGTTAGAATGAACTCTAAAACAATACTTCTAGTGACAGTTGTATCTTGTTTCCATAATGAGATTATGTTTTGGGATTCAGATTTTCACCCAATTCAGTACAGTATAGTGGAATCTTTATGTTTGTCAGAACGTTAGCTACAGTTGTTCACTTCTTCCATTTTACCTTTCTTTCATCAGTAATTTCTACTCCCTCTAAGTAAGAAGAGGAAAAAGATGAGGATGGTTTCTGAGTCAGTATCTCTCAAATTTGGTATTGCTGCTAGCACTTAACTTGAGTACAGGTTTTTTTCTTTTATTAGATATTTGAGGAGAGAGATTCTTTGATTTGATTTCACTATTCTATTTTTAACTAGAAGTCCTTGATATTCTTTACCTATATGGTATTTCTTAATAACTTTTAAGTATATTACACATATATTTTTGTACCATACCTATGGATCTGGAAAACCTTGATGCAGGGTTACTTTACCTATTTTCTCACATAGATTCTACACTTTCAGTATTTGTTGGGATTGTTAGTGGTTTAGCGGTCTCATACCAAGGAGATGGAGAGTCAAACTTCTCTTTTAAAAATAATGTACAACATTGATGTACAACAATAATGTACAATATTGTTTTAGAGTTCATAAGCAAATATGTTATAGCTATATTTGATGATGATGTGTATATTTTATGTAGCTATACTTTTTTTCCCTCAGGTATTTATTATATGCATTTATTTCCTCACAGCTCTCTAGTTATATAGTTATTGTTCTAACTTTTTAGGATTTTGTGCTAAATAATTAATTTATAGATGACTTTACAATTATATACTAATTTTGTTATTTCTTAATGGCTTTGGTTATTGTAATATTTTGGAGAGGGGTTAAAATGGAAAATATATGAGGATTCATAAGTAAGTGGAATTAAAGAGTAGCGTATATCATACTTCAAAATTATTTTCAGAAATAACAAATTCTAAAACTCTTACCAAAATTGGAAGTAAATTTACAAAAGCAAAAAACAAAATGAATTTAAACAGAGAGACTGAATTATAATATTAATATCTAAATGTAAAATTCTCATGGCAGACTTAAACTTTATCATTTCATAACTTTATATATTTTATTTATATTTTTGTATGTATCAAATATCACTGAGTTCTTACAAAAACAAAGATCTTAGGCGTACCTTTAGTGATTCTTGAATAAATGAGTATATGGATACATCTATACTGACAATTTTCCCTAACTTAAAGATCTCAATCTCTAACTTTAGTTTAAAATGTGAACCATTTTTATTTTCAGGGGAAGTATTACAAATGGAAGATGATCTGGTGATCTCATTTCAATTAATGCTATGTGTTCTTGACTATTTTATCAAACTTTCACCTCCTGCATTGCTCAAAGAACCATATAGTAAGTATTTTAAATATTTTGTGCTCCTCCTACTGTATCATTCAGCTGTTGTTTATTGACTGTCTAATGGGTCCAAAAAGTGGTTTTAGAGCTTAGGGTATGATAATAAATAAATCAGACATGGATTCTGCCCTCAAGTAGTGTAAGTTATAGAAGGAGGGATAAAACAAGTAAGCAAGTAATTAGAGTATATGCTAGAAAGTGGTCTGGACCAAAAATACAGCAAATGCTATGGAAGTTCAGAAGATGAGAAAGTTTTCCCAGTTGGGGAAGAGCAAGGAAGACCATGTAAAAGAGGTGACATTTGAATTTTGTTTAAGAGTAGTTAGGATTTGAGTGTTGTGGTAAGTTGGTGGTGGGGCATTCCCAGTAAAGAGAAAATCAAGAGGCAAGGCACAGATATGATTGAAACTGCATGGGAGAGAGTGGCACATTCTGTAGAACAGATTAAATTTTTATTATTGGGTGCTATAATAATAATGTGACTAATTTGTTTTACATATGAACTATTGATCTATTTCAGTGAGATGGGAAATGTATTTAAATAAAAATAACTATTACTAAAATAATTGCACAGCATAGAGCAAAGATAAGTATATCACACTTAGAATGGAATTGCTTCCTCTGGTGGCATCAAGAGTAGTAGGATTTCAAAATCACTTACACTATAGAAAAATGTAAACTAAGGCTGAACTGATTCCTTGGCTCCTAAAATGATGAAAGTATTAATAATACTAAAAATAATACAGAACAGATCAAAACATGGAAGTCCCAAAGTGTTGTTGAAGTGGCTGAAAAACTGAAGCCTAATTAATCTTTGAACAATAACTTCATGGAAAAATGAAGTCTGGAGCAGAATTTTGAAAATGTGTTGAATGTGGTTTGATAGAAAAGGCAAACTCATTTTAGCAGAAACCACATGCAAAACAGGGAGGAAAAATAGAAAACATATATTTCAAAATTTTTTGAATATTTAAAAATTTTCTTGATACAAATTTTTCTCATGTTTTTCAGTTTTATAACTTTAATAAGTTGATGTGGGATGTTACTTTAGGTTGACAAGCTTTGCTTTTGGATAATTCAAATGTACATTTAGTTCTGTAAGAGCTATGTTAAAAAGAAAGGATGAGGTGTTGAATTGACTGAGTATGATACACTTTAATTTTTTATTGTGGAAATTTTCAAATTAATACAGAAATAGACAGTAGTATAATAAGCCTCCATGTATTTTTATCACCTACCTTCAACTTATAACTTATCAACCTGTAGCCCCATCTACTGTGCAGTTCCACCAGCTATGTTATTTTGAAACACATTTTTGCATAGTTGCATCCTTATAAACTTTAGTATGTATCGCTGATAGTTTTTTTAAAAAGCATAATGACAGTACCATTATCACACCTAAAAATCAGTTAGTAGTGATTCCTTAATACCACCAAATATTTAGTAAGTGTTCATATTTTCGATTGTCTTATAAATGTAATTAAGTATTTTTTTATAGGTTGACTAAATCAGAATCTAAATAAGACCCATACTTTGTGATTGGTTGATATGCTTTTAAGACTTTTTTAAAAGTTCCACCTCCATCTATTTTTCTCTTTTTTTCTTTCAATTTGTTTATTAAATAATTAGGTGGTTTGTCCTATTGAGTTTCCCATGATTTAATTTTTACTGATTTCATCCTATAGTACAGTTTAACATGTTCCTTTTTCCTCTCAGTTTCTTGTAAATTCTTGGTTGGGCCTAGAGACAGATAATACTTTTTATACCTAGTTATCTGCAATCTCTTTAATAGCTGAATCTGCATTCAGTTTGAATTGGGACTACTCAAATAATACAGGGGATTTTTTTTTTTTAATCACAGTTTATTATTCCATTATTATATTTATATACTTTTAAAAGCATCATAATTTACTGTGGAATTTTCTAAAACTTTTAAAATTTATTTATTTTTATACTGTAAAAGTTGAATCCAAAATATGTACTTAAAATTTTTAAGACACTTTAAGATAGAAAATATTTTTTTTCCCCCTGCAGACTAAGGAGGATACACTTAGAATTACTTTATAAACTGGCCATTTTCCTTGCCTTTTTCATATTTGTCTATGGGGCTTTAAGTATTTTACAGTTTCTTTTTGGGTTGTTTGAGGGCCGAAGAGACTAAGGATGGCAAAAACTATTAGCAATATATAACTTATAATAGATATTCAATAAATAGATGAAACTGTTAGCTTTTAATGAAGCCTAATAGATAAAAGTAGCATAATGTTACCAAGATTATTTCCGACCAACATAGTTATAATTAGAATACTTCATTATTTTATACAGTGGAATTTGCAATTGTTCTTATCTAATTTACCATTTTTACAGAAACAGCTGTAATACCTATTAATGGTTCACCTCGAACACCAAGGCGAGGTCAGAACAGGAGTGCACGGATAGCAAAACAACTAGAAAATGATACAAGAATTATTGAAGTTCTCTGTAAAGAACATGAATGTAATATAGATGAGGTAATTTAACTTCATGATTTTTTTAAATAGTTAAAGTAGATTTAGACATAAGTTCTTCCTAACAGTATATATTACTTTTGTTAATGAGCTTGCTTTTCCTAATTAGTGCAACTCTGTTTTTAACTATATTCCCTATGCTGTACTTGACACCCCCATGACTATTTTGTAACTACCAATTTGTACTTCTTAATCCCTTCACCTTTTTCACCCAACTCCCCAAATCCCTCCCCTCTGGCAACCATCAGTTTGTTCTCTGTATCTATGAGTCTGTTTGTTTTGTTCTTTAGATTACACATATAAGTGACATCATATGGTATTTGTCTTTCTCAGACTTACTTCACTTAGCATAAAACTCTCTAGGTCAATCTATGTTGTGGCAAATGGTAAGATTTCATTATTTTTTATAGTCGAGTAGTATTCTACACAAAATACATGTACCACATCTTTTTTATCCAGTTGCCTATTGATAGGCCCTTGGGTTGCTTCCATATCTTCGCTATTGTAAATAGCACTGCAGTGAACATAGGGGTGCTTGTATTTTTTAGAATTAGTGTTTTTGCATTTCTGTGGATAAATACCCAGAAATGGAATTGCTGGATCATAAGGTAGTTCTATTTTTTATTTTTTAAGGAACCTCTATACTGTTTTCCATAGTGGCTGTACCAATTTGCAATCCCACCAATAGTGCACAAGGGTTCCCTTTTTTCCACATCCTCATCAACACTTGATGTTTGTTGATTTATTGATGATGGACATTCTGACAGGTGTGAGATGATATCTCATTGTGGTTTTAATTTGCATTTCTCTGATGATTAGTGACATTGAGCGTCTTTTCATAAGACTTTTGGCCATCTGTATGTCTTCTTTGGAGAAATGTCTATGCAAGTCCTCTGCCCATTTTTTAATTGGATTGTTTGGGTTTTTTTTGTGTGTATTGAATTGTATGAGTTCTTTGTACATTTTGGATATTCACCCCTTATTAGATGTATCATCACATGTATCAACTTTTCCCATTCAGTAGGTTGTCTTTTGGTTTTGTTGATGATTTCCTTTGCTGTGCAAAAACTTTTTAGTTTGATGTAGTCCCATTTGTTTATTTTTCCTTACATTTAATTTGCCCGAGGAGATATATCTGAAAAAATACAGCTAAGAGCAGAGTCAGAAAGATTACCGCCTATGTTTTCTTCTAGGAGTTTTGGGTTGTACATTTAAGTCTTTAATTCATTTTGAGTTTATCCTTCTATATAGTATAAGAAGGTGGTCCAGTTTCTTTTTTCTGTCCAATGTTCCCAACACCATTTATTGAATAGAATGTCTTTACCCCATTGTATATTCTTGCCTAGTGCCAACTCTTTTGCAATAGCAAATGTTTCGAAAAAAATTTTCTTTTTTTAATTAAAATTTATTGGGGTGACAATGGTTAGTAAAATTACATAGGTTTCAAGTGTACAATTCTGTAATATATCATCTATATATCATGTTGTGTGTTCACCACCCAGAGTCAGTTCTTCTTCCATCACCATATATTTGACCCCCAGTACCCTCTTCTACTATCCTCCCTCCCCCCTTACCCTCTGGTAACTACTGAACTATTGTCTGTGTCTGTGAGTTTTCGTTTCTTTGTTTGTCTTGTTCCTTTGTTGCTTTCAGTTTTATATACCACATATCAGTGAAGTCATATGGTTCTTGACTTTTTCTGTCTCTTATTTCACTTAGCATAATAATCTCAAGATCCATCCATGTTGTCGCTTGGATAAAGAAATTGTAGTATATATACACAGTGGAAAAGTAATTTTCATATTCACTTACTTTGATTTTAGAGAGTTGCTCCCTCATTCTGGAATCAATGAAATGTAAATCGTTAATGCAATAGTTTTCAAATTTATTTGTTCTTTTATTTCTCTGTGGTTACTAATTTAATGTTTTAAAATACCCTGCTAAGAAAAATACCCTGCTAGTGTTTTGGTTTAGTGATAAGTGATACCAATATTAAATTTCCGTTCAGCCTTCGATAATTCTTCTTCTTCTAAATATTACATAAGATATTAATGGCTGGTAGAGAATACACATGATTATCCAGGAATTGCTTATCTTGCATAGACTCTGGAATGTTGGCATTGGAAGGAATCTTACGGATAGTATATTCTGCCTCCTCTTAGTAATGAGTAAATAAACTTCCAGAGACTGACAACTAATTACTAACAGAGTGTAGACTTGAGGACATGGCTACCAGTGCTCCTGTCTCTGTACCATGCTATTTCTCTCATAGGTTGTTACATTATCCACAATTCACTACCACCAGATAGATGTATGAATTGTTGCATCTTTGAAATTTCTCTGTGAACTATGGAAATAAATTAGGGGTATGATCTCAAAATCTAGTTTAAAAAGTGTTGGAATGATTTATCAAGACAATCTGGATTTGAGCACTGTGGCTTATGGATATAGACATATATAGATGTATCAACTTTGTGTGTAGGTGTGGGGTGTGTGTGTGTGTGTGTGTGTGTGTATGTGTACTCTTCTAGAATCACAAATTAACTTCGCTAATAAGCTGACAAATGTAGTTGAAATATGTTTTTTGCTCAGACCCTCAAGATAATGAATAGGAATGTGTTTTCTAATTCCTAGTTAATTATCTGAATTTCAAAACTACTTGTAGTTTCATTTTTTTAAATCACAAATAAATCATTTTTTTACTTTTAATTTTTATTCTTTGTTATAATTTAGAATTATTATAGTAATGATTTTCAAAGTATATTTGATTAAAAGCTTTGGTGGTAATTGATATTAATTGACACTTTATTATTTCACATAATATTTATGGTTATATAACTATGGGTTAGTTATGTTTATGGTTCTACAATTACTGGCTAGTCATACTAATTGGTTAACTAGAACCACCCACCTTATAAATATTTAAATTAAGTGGGAATTACGGAAGGTTAATTCTTAATAACTTGTTTGTGTAGTAGAAGATAGGAACTGATACTAAGTTATTTCCATCTTAGTAAATGTAGACTCCAAAGTTATAAAAGGAAGTTAAATGAAGGAAAGTAAGTTGTTTAAAATTCCGCAGCATATTGCAAGTGTAGAATAGTCAGGAATATAACTCCAGGTTTTCTGAGTACAGTCTTTATTTTCCTTGTTAAATGCAGGGTGCATTTTCATGAAATTGCATAGTTCCACACAACACTTTCATTTGGTTTCAAGTTGAATTGTTGGGTTTTATTTTTGTGTGTGAAATTATTTTATTATAAAACCATGTTATTTTCCTAAATTTATGCTAAAATAATTGACTTGATATTCCCTAAGTTAGGTATCAAATGATGTGTATGAAGTGGCCTAAAATGTACTTTGGGGAGAAATCAGAAGCAGTGTAAAGAAGTGAAAAGAGTCTTGGCTTTGATGATAGGCAGATTGCATTTAAATTCCAGCTCTGCCACTTCATAGCTTTGTAACTTTGGTCAAGTTGCTTAATTTTTTGAGCCTCCCATCCTTTCATCATTTGTTAAATGTGGAATAGTGAAGTTGGTTTCAGTGAGTTTTCTTATAAATCCCACTTCATTAATAATTCCTCACTCCACCTCCATTTTAGAACCTGAAAGCTGCCTCACATAAATTTAGAAGTAAATAATTGAATTAATTATAAATATCCCACTTGGTTGTCTGTAAGTCATTGATCAAAATGTCAGTTAACACTTTCATTCTAGTGTTAATAGTGACAGAAATTAATTTTTTAAAAAATTAATGGTCATGTTGTAACTTTATCTTTTTCAGGTGAAAAATGTTTATTTCAAAAATTTTATACCTTTTATGAATTCTCTTGGAATTATAGCTTCTAATGGACTTCCAGAGGTAATATGAAAGAAACTTAATAAAATGTTAATGTGTTTTAGGACTTTTGGGAGGGAGGAATAGTTATCTAAATTTCTTAAGATGACTTAACTGTATATTAAATATTTTTTGCTTAAGGAAAGGAATCTAAGTAAAATTATAGTGAACTAACTTTATATAGTAACAGAAAAACCTTTTGAATATATACTTGAATAAATAAGCAACATTTGTAATTTGCACTAGAAATTGATTTGCACTGAAAGTTTTCAAAAATCCAACTAGACTTTTGAATTTCTAAATTCCATTGAATAAATATAACTAAATATGCACAATCAAATTTGCCTCTGATTTGCTTTGCTATGCATCCTTATGCATAGGATCCATGATTAATGCCATCAACATTATTGGCATTACTGTATTGCAGAGCATCTCTTTTGAGTATTTTTAAAAGCTACTTAAATGAAAATAAATTCCGTTGAAATTACTATGATTATATTGCAGAAATGTTTTACCTTAGTGGTGTGCCATCCATCCGTTTCTTTTCACATTTTGCCTCAAATGTCTTGCTCTTCAATGAGAACAGAACAACTGAGCACTTAATGTGGTAAGGTAAAATAATGTGGAGGAAAGGATGCTTTAGATAAATGATGAATGAATACTCAGTGATAAAACAATGTTTTAGAAGCACCAGGCATTAGTCACCAAGACCAAAAGACCTGAAATCAGATAGCTAAACTGCTAATTCTGTGACCAGAATTGGTAACTAGTCCTTGAATTCATTAACTTATTCATTCAACAACTATTTATTAAGTACTTAATATGTGCCAGGCATTGTACTAGATATCATTGATACAGACATTTAGCTCACAGTTGCTGTCATTAAGGTGCTAGTGAGCGAGACAAAGAGCTAGAACGTTATGGGATTCTACCAGTCTAATAGAAGTATACACAGGGAGTTGTGATATCTTGGAGGGGAGCAATCTAATCCAAAGAGGGGCAGATAGGGTTTGTGGAAAATTGATTGGAGGTGATGTCATTTCTGAGCTGAGTAAAGCTTTATGAAAAATGGCATTTCCAGGGGTTGGAAATTATAGATTCAAAGGCACAGTGACATGTGATAGTATGGTATGTTCAGTGAACTCCAACTAATTTGTTAAGATTGGGATACAGGGCAGAAAAGGTATTAGAGAGGCAAGAAGGGGCCAAGTGTTGTATTCCTGAGTCTTGTTACCAGTTTATATACTAAGAATATGCTATTCCCAACTCTAAAGAATGTTGGATACTCGTACTAATTTTTCTTCTCCTAGAAAGGATTACAGTTTTAATAGAAATCTTAAGACAAACTTAACATTTTCCCCAGTATTTTGCATGTAATATTAATAGCTGTCAATCAATAAATGATTGATAATTATTGCCTCACTAAGCTAGGGCAGTAACAGTAAACTTAAACATGAATGGCTAGTCTACCTAAAACATTTATGCAAACAAAAAGTTTACATATAACTGGATTTCTTTGCGCACTCCTTTTAGAAAGCAATTTTAGTTCCCTTAGATTGGAAACACTTTCGCGTTAAAAGTCATAGTAGAAGGCATGCCAAATAGTTGTCTATTGGGCATTGGCCTTTAAATTATGATTCGAAATTATGAAGCAGAACTCACAAAAGATTTACAGATTCTAGCAATTGAAAAAGTATCTAAGACTGGGAATAAATCATGCAAGTGTGTTAATTGGGCTAATTAATTGAGCTAATGTTCTTGCCTAAGATACTAAACTGAAGGGAGATAGAGTGAACCAAAGGATTTAGGAAAGATAAGCAGAATATATAATTAAGAGGATTTGTTACAATGTTTGAAAAATATTTTATATTGATAAGCATAGTAGAAGATTGAAAGTGAGAAATGCATGGGATGTCTGGAGGATCTTGACAATTAAGTGGTTATAATAATACCTGTTTTTATCTTACCCTTTCATCACTGTATTGTTTTGTGTCATTGGTGATTCTTGTCTACCTAAAACTAATGAATGGGGTGAATATATACAATACGTTTAAAATTAGAGTAGAAAAAGTTGCAATTTTCTTTACTTCACGTGCACATACACCTTATTTACATTGCATGTGAATTCAGTGTGTTGTAAAATTAAGTGTATATTGTGCAAAAATTTTTTAATTAAATTGTACTTCTGTGTACTGACAGATGTAATGACATTAAAGGATAATAATCAGTATTTTTTTTTTTGAGGTGGAAAGTCTCTCTAAACAATATGAAGAAATTTACCTTAAAAACAAAGATCTAGATGCAAGATTATTTCTGGATCATGATAAAACTCTTCAGGCTGATTCTACAGACAGGTATTGTACATAATATGTTTTTATTTTCTGATACGCTTTTGCTATAGGTCAATTTCGATATAGGTAGGCTCACTAGGTTTTTATTTAACTTAGTAACCTTTAAATAACATTTATATTAAATTTATATGCCTTTATATAAAAATAATAAGATAAACAATATTCCAAGTATATAATTTATTAACAAAGAGACTTTTTTTTACAATACAGTATCTTAACGTTGATTGAAAATCTATTCTACTTTTTATTAAAATAAGTGAAAAATGTTATTTATATTGTCTATATGAACATTAATTTGGCTTCTCATATATACAGGCTTGTATTGATTTTTTAATATCTTTATTAAAGTAATTTCTCCAACCAAGTCAAGGCAGAGAAGGAATCTTTTATTTCCTTCATCTATTTTGGAATGTAGTTGAATTTTCACTTTATCTCAGAGTCTTAGTTTCCTGATCTGTAAAATGCAAGCATTTAGTGTAAGAGTACTATTAATATATGTAATGTATATTGATGAAAGCACTTTGCAAATAGTAAAGTAATAGAAAAATGCTAGCTACTTAGTTCCCAGTTCAATTTATGGGGTTGAATACTTTTCATAGAACTTGCATAGAATAAGTCTGTATGTATAAGAAAGCAATCAAACCAAAGTTAGAAAAGTAGAAAATGAAGATGTTGAACAGCTAATTAAATATATGGTTCTTTTTATTTTTTTAAATTAAAAAGAATACAAAATGAAGGAAAAAATCATATAATCATTTCAATAGATGTAGAAAAAGCGTTTGACAAAATTCAACATCCACTTATCATAATAATTCTCAACAGAGCAAGTATTGAGGAAATGTACCTCAACATAATAAAGGTCATACATGACAGGACCACAGCCAACATCATACTCTTTGCATTCTCCAACTTGATCATGGTGTTTGATTCTTTTAATGTATTGTTGAATCTGGTTTGCTAATATGTTGTTGAGGATTTTTGCAACTGTGTTCATCAGGGATGTTGGCCTGAAATTTTCTTTTCTTCTGGCATCCTTGTCTTGTTTTGGTATTAGGGTAATGCTGGCCTCATAAAATGGCTTTTGAAAGAGTTCATTCCTCTTCTACTTTTTAAGAAGAGTTTGAGAAGGATTGGTATTGATTCTCCTTTGAAAATTTGGTAGAATTCACCGGTAAAGCCAAAGGGTCTTGGACTTTTGTTGTTGGGATATTTTTGATTACTGGTTTAATCTCCATAGTAGTAATGGGTCTGTTCAGATTTTCTGTTTCATTATGATTCAGTCTTGGTAGATTGTATATTTCTAGGAATCTATTTGTGCTAGATTGTCCAATTTTGGTGTATAATTGTTCATAGTAGTCTTAGGACTTTTTGTATTTTTGTGGTATTAGTTGCAACATCTCCTTTTATATCTGATTTTACTTATTTGAGTGATCTCTTTTTCTTGTTGAATTTTAGGTAAAGGTTTGTTAATTTTGTTTATATTTTTAAAGAATAAGCTCTTAATTTCATTGATATTTTCTATTGTGTTTTTTTTTTAGTCTCAATTTATTTCTGCTCTGATCTTTATTTTTTTGCTTTTACAATCTATGGGCTTTGTTTGTTCTTTTTTTATTACTTTGAGATATGAAGTTATGTTGTTTATTTGAGACTTTTCTTTTTACTTAACGTAGGCATTATTGCTATGCATTTTCATCTTAGAACTGCTTTTGCTGCATTTCATAAACTTTGGTGTGTTACATTTTCATCTTTTTTCCTCAATGTATTTTTATCTTTCTCTCTTGATTTCTTCTTTGACCTGTTGGTTGTTTAGTAGCATATTGTTTAATCTCCATATATTTGTGAATTTTCCAGTTTTCTTCATGTAATTAGTTTTTAGTTTTATACCATTGTGGTCAGAAGAGATGTTTGATATGATTTTAATCTCTTAAATTTATTAAGACTTGTCTTGTGGCCTAACATATAATCTGTCTTGGAAAATGTTCATTGTACACTTAGAAGAATGTGTGCTGTTGTTTTGGATGGAATGTTGTTTAAGTATCTGTTAAATCCATCTGGTCAAATGTGTCAGTTAAGGCCAGTGTTTCCTTATTGATTCTGTCTGAATGATCTATCTATTGATATAAGTGGGGGTATTAGTGGAATAATAGTAGGTGACTTTCCCACTATTATTGTATTACTATCTATTTCTCCTTTCACGTCTGTTAATATTTGCTTTATATATTTAGGTGCTCCTATGTTGGATGCATAAATATTTCCAAATGTTAGAAATGTTATATCCTTTTGTTGGATTGACCCCTTTATCATTGTAACACCGTTTTTGTCTCTCAGATAGAGATTTAATGTGAATTGTTCTCCATATCAACTATTTTTTCTCATTTAGATAAATGTAATTTTTAAAATGAGCACCAGAATAAAATTGTTGGAGTACAGTTGACCCTTGAACAATGCAGGAGTTAGGGGCGCCAACCGCCTGTGCAGTCAAAATCCATATACAACTTAAGTCAGCCCTTTGCCTATGCAGATTCCTACTTGTGGATTGAAATTCCAGTTGATGCTTGAGTAACACAGGTTTGAACTGCATGGGTCCATGAGTTCGTAAGTGAACAACCTACCTTGTTCAAGGGTCAACTGTAATTCATTTACTTAAGTTGTGTGGTCTCTGTCATTTTTCAGCCTCTCACCTGCTATTACTTGCCTGGTTCATTTTTCTTTTTTTTAAATTGATATAAAAGTGTACTCTCTTGAATTGTCTTATAAAATCCTAAAATACGAATGGTTGAGAGTAATTACAAAAGTTTTTGAATGACCATAAATATGGTTAATATTATGTCTTTTAGCAGCAGTATTTTAATATGTAACTGAAAAAAAATGTGTAATTTGGAAGTTAAACACAAGTGAAATACTTCTAATTTTATTTAAGTCAAAGTTAAGTTTTTGGAAGGCATAATGATTGGAAATCTTGAGCTTTGATATTTTTGGATACCGAACAACTTGATTAGTAATAATCATTAGTAATAAACATCTAACTTTGTCGAGAAAACATCCAACATTCACGTTCAAAAAAATTCTTAGTGATCGGTGTACCTGTTTGTCATAAACCTAATGGAAAGAAACCCGACTTAAAAACAATGGTAAAAATACATATAATTTTGTTAAGTGTAAATGTTCAGTCTGAATGACTTTGCTTATTATTATTTAGTTTTGAAATGCAGAGAACACCACAAAAAAATAACCCTGATGAAGAGCTGAATGTGATTCTTCAACAGACTCCAGTTAGGTATGAATTGTCTTACTTTTGAATGTCATTATAATTGTTAATTCACTGTGTTATAGGGCTTTGGGTTCTTTTTTATTTGTTTCATTATATATTTCTATATACATGCCAGAAATGTACATTGAGTGCTCTTTGCATTCCAGGTATTTTGCTAGTTGCTAAGGATATGATTATTAGATCTAGTTTTCTCTATCATTAAGGAATATAACCTAGAATGAGGTGCGTTCTATTTCGGTAAATAGAAAAAAAAAGTATCACCATTTGGTCTGCATACAGCCTAGAGGGATTAGAACTATTTTTATGTCCTTTTTCTCACTTACTTCCCACATCCAATCTGTTAATAAGTCTTGTTGAATTTTTCTCCTAAATATTTACTGAGTCCATCTACTGTTCTCCATTTCTACTCTCTCCACCCTTGTCTGAAATATCTTTCTCTTTCTCTTAGATTTTTTGCAGTAGGCTACTAACTGATCTCGCTGCTTGACTTTCATCTGTTTCTTTCTCCCCACCACTATCTCTATTCTTCAGAAAGCCCCCAGAATAATATTCTAGAAATGTAGTCAGGTCATGTTCACCCTGCTGTTAAACGTTTTGATTGCTTCCCATTCAATTGAAATACAATGCAAATTTCTTAGTAGTGCCTACAAGACCTTATATGATCTACTCATAGCTTCTGTTGCCTCACCAACCTCATCTTGTTTTCCCGTTCATTATGTGCTAGTCAGATTCCTGAACTCTCCAAGCTCTTCTTTTGTACTTGAGGACCTTCGCACTTGTTTTTCGCTCTTCTTGAAACTTCCCTCTCTTCTTTCCATGCATCACCAATTGCTGCTCTTCTGTTAGGTTCAGCACAAATACTACTTTTTTTAAAGATTTATATCTCTCTGAAATATTTTATTTCTCATAGCATCTTCATAAATTTCTTCACAGTGTGTCACAATTTGTAATTATAAAATCATTTGTGTGTTTGCTTGTTTTTGCCAAATCCATAATGGTCTTTAAGTTGTATACCACATGGACCGTGACTTACTGTTCACCATTTAATAATTAGGACTGAGGATAATATGTGGTACATAATAGGCAATCAGTAATATTTTTCAAATGACTATGTATACAAATAAATATACATGTTTTATAAGTAGAGTAATAAACCTAAGACAAGTTAATGAGATGGCACAGAAGGGATTTTATGAAGTGGTGTATGAACTGAATATTGTCACAGGAGACTGGCATTTTAGTGGGTGGGAATAGCATGTACAAAGGCATGAAAGTAGGAAACAACACAATGTGTCTAGGGAACTGTTAGCAGCTCTGTATTAGATTATGAAGGGCCTTGTATTGCCACACGCTTAAGTTTTGTCTTTAGCTTGTGCACAATATAGCCTGTTGATATAAATGAGTGTTAAGCAGGGGTAATGATAAAATAAGACATGATTTTTGAAAGATTACATGATAGTAGTTTGTGAAGGGATGGAGGAGAGCATGGTGAAAAATAGAGAGACCTGTCATATGTCACAATGGTTCTTAACCAGGGGTACACATTAAAATAACCTGAGCAGTTTTTTTCAAAGTACATATGCCCAGACCTTATTACCATAGACATAGTGAGTAAGAATCTCTGGACTGCTATATTGCAGTAATTCAGTTGAGAGATGCTAAAGATGTGAACTAAGAGTTAGGCAGTGGGAAGGAAGGAGCAAGAAAAGGTTTGGCAAATGTTTGATGAATTCATATTTAGAATATTATTCTTAAAGCATTTATGGATATGAAGAAGATGTGAGGTAAGTAATAGGATATAAAGATCGTATAGATTTGGGAATGATCAGGGAGAGTTAAAACCATCAAAATACACCAACTTGCTTGAAGTGAGGGCGTATAATGACAAGAATGGATAGCTAAGGGCTGAACCCTAAAGAATGCTGGCATTTAATTTAACTACATAAAAGTTAGATTAAAGAGAATGAGAGGTGTGATTGGAAGCTCAAAGAGTGAAGGCAAAAAAGCCAAAGGAGGGGAGGAAGTTTCAACAAAGAGAAAGTGTTTAAGAGTGTCAAATGCTTCAAGGAAGTCAAGTATAAGAACAAATGAGAAAGAGAGATTTGGTCAAGATGGGGGAGTAGGTAAACAATGTGCTCACTCCTCTCACGACCACATCAAAATTACAACTGAAATACAGAACAACCATCATTGAGAATCACCTGAAATCCTGTTGAACCAAAGCCCTACAACTAAGGACATACAGAAAAACTACCTTGAGACTGGTAGAAGGGGTGGAGTCACAGAATGAGCTAGATCCACACCCAGTTGTGACCTTTAAAAATCAGGAGAATATGTCAGTTGCAGGGGTCCCCCTGGAGGAGCAGGGGGTCCCAGCCCCACACTAGGCTCCCCAGCCCAAGGTTCTAGTGCTGGGGAGAGAAGTCCCCATAACTTCTGGCTGTGAAAACCAGCGAAGATTGTGGCTGAGTAAGACGAAGGCAGCTGCATTACCAGGCGCTCCTCTTAAAGAGCCTGTGCATGGACTTACTGATGGACTCATTGGCTCTGAGCTCCAGTGTTGGGGCAACAGCTTGAAAGGCACCAGGGATTTATGGGGAGGAACTGAATTGTCTGGCTGCAGGACGACGGCTGGAGGGGCACCTTTCTCCCAGATGGAGGAGCTGGTAGAAGCCATTGTATCTTTGTAGAACCCTCCCCGCTCCCAGTGTGCAGACACAGGGAGATGCCATATCTGAGTCTCCATCAACATGGCTAACACTGTTCCTTTGCTTTGATTCTCTGAGACCCAGCCCCACCCAACTTTCAGGCCTCTGCCCCCACCCCCCAAGTTGCTTCCAGTGGCTTTTCCATATAAATGGCTTGTCTTGGCTCATGCTGCAGACCTTTCTAAAATCCACAAAGGTTCACAAAACCCAAACAAGCAGCATCTGGCCTTGGCATGTCCCATACCTCTGGTTGAGCAGCCCTGAGTGCAGCACCAGCGACAGCCAGCATCAGTTTGCATTTTGGCCTCTCAAGGTACCTTCATGCCCAGTGCGAGCAGTAGCCATCTGTGGATTGCTTTGTGGCTCATGCCAGGTGGCCCTGGGCAGGTCACAGACTGCAGCTGAACTTGGACTGTGGTGGGGTCCCTCCCAGAAGGCTCATAGGCTGGCATGCCTGGTGGTCAGCTTCAGACGCAGCCACCTACAGGAACAACACACTCAGAGTGCAGACTGGGCAGGCACCAGAGCCCTGCTAGAGCAAATCCTGCTCTGTAGGGTCAGCCCCTGCACTACAGCTCCTCCACTGTAGTCACAACCAGTTCTCGCAACCAATCAGCCCAAGGGTCAGTCCCTTCCATTGGTATGCAGACAGCAACCAAGGCTCAACTACAACAGAAGTGCACACACAATCCACACAAAGGACACACCTGGATTACCCAGCTCAGGTGACCAAGAAGACTGTGCCACTGAGCTCTACAGAACACTTACTAAGGCCATGCTACTAAAAAGAGACATAACAGCCCTACCTAATACATAGAAACAAACACAGGGAGGCAGCCATAATGGGGAGACAAAGAAACATGTTCCAAATAAAAGAGCAGAGCAAGGCTCCAGAAAAAGAACTAAACAAAATGGAGACAAGCAGTCTATCCCATGCAGAGTTCCAAACACTGGTTATAAGGATGATCAATAATCTCAGGGAGAACTTCAATAAAGAGATAGGAAACATGAAAATGGAGGGAGAAAACAAAAAAGAAACAGAATACAATAACAAAGAATATAGTAGAGGGAATCAACAGTAGATTAGATGAAGCAGAGAACTGAATCAGCAATTTAGAAGATAAGGTAGCATTAAACACCCAACCAGAACAGCAGAAAGAAAAAAGAATCCAAAAAAAAAAAAAAAGAATTTAAGGGGCCTCTGGGACACCACTAAACATATCAACATTGGCTTCATAGGGGTACCAGAAAGAGAAGAGAAAGAGCAAGGAGTTGAAAACCTATTTGAAGGGGTGGTTGGTTAGCTCAGTTGGTTAGAGTGCGGTGCTCTTAACAACAAAGTTGCTGGTTCGATCCCCACATGGGCCACTGTGAGCTGCAACTAGATTGAAACACTACTTGACTTGGAGCTGATGGGTCCTGGAAAAACACACTTAAATAAAAGTTTAAAGAAAAAAAACACCACCACCAACAACAAAACCTATTTGAAGAAGTAATGACAAAAAGCTTCCCTAACCTGGTGAAGGAGATATATGAGCCCAGGAAGTGCAGAGAGTCCCAAACAAGATGAACCCAAAGAGGCCCACACCAAGACACATCATAATTAAAATGCCAACAGGTAAAGACAAAGAGAGAATCTTAAAAGCATCAAGAGAAAAGCAGTTCCTTACCTACAAGAGAGGTCCCATAAAACTGTCAGCTGATTTCTGCAACTTTGCAGGCCAGAAGGGACTGACAGGAAATATTCAAAGTGGTGAAAGGCAAGGACCTACAAACAAGATTACACAGCAAAGCTATCATTTAGAATCGAAGGACAGATAAAGAGCTTCCCAGATAAGAAAAAGCTAAAGGAGTTCATCAGCACCAAACCAGAATTACAAGAAATTCTAAAGGGACTTTTTTAAGAGAAGAATTAAATATATATATGTCAAAATATGAATAATAAAATGGCAATAAATACATAACTATCAATAGTTGCTTTCATAGTAAATGGATTAAATGCTCCAATTAAAAGACAGTGTGGCTGAGTGGATAAGAAAACAAAACCCTTACATATGCTGCCTAGAAGAGACTCACTTCAGATTGAAAGACACACACAGACTGAAAGTAAAGGAATAGAAAAAGATATTTCATGAAATGGAAACAAAAAAGCTATGGCAGCAGTACTGATATCAGACAAAATAAACTTTAAAATAAAGGCTATAACAAGACAAAGTAAGACCCAGTAATCCCACTTCTGGATATTTATTTGAAGAAATGCAAAACGCTACTTTGAGGGGACATGTGCATCTCTATGTTCATTACAGCATTGTTTACAGTGGCCAAGATGTGGAGGCAGCCTGGGTGTCCATCAAAGGATGAATGGATAAAGAGGAGATGGTACATACCATATTTCTCCAAAAATAAGACTTAACTGGACCATCAGCTCTAATGTGTCTTTTGGAGCAAAAATTAATATAAGACCGGTATTACATTATACCCAGTCTTATATTAAAATAAGCCCTGGTCTTATATTAATTTTTGCTCTAAAAGCCGCATTAGAGCTGATGGTCTGGCTAGATCTTATTTTGGGGTAAATGGTATATACAATGGAATATTGCTCAGCCATGGAAGGGAGTGGATTCTTGCCATCTGTAGCAGCATGGATGGACCTGAAGAGTATTTTGCTGAGTGCAGTGTCAGACAGCGAAAGACAGATGCAGTGTGATTTTGCTTATATATGGAATTTAAAGAACAAAATAAACAACCAAAAGAGAAACAAACAAAAAAGAGCAAATGAGAAAGATCGTTGGTTTAGCAATGGGTCATTTTTGGCTTTAGTCATTGTGATTTAAGTAGATTAGTTAAGTTATAGAAGCAATGTACAAGTTATAGAAGCAATACATTTGAAAAGTGAGAAAGTGTAGATATCAGTTTAGAGAGGCTTGACTGAGAGCACTGAACCTGGTGTACTAAATAATATTTAAGGACCCTTTCAGGCATAAATATTCTACAGTTCTTTGCATCATTAAGTAGTGCCTACAGTAGCAGTATACTTACTGCTACTCCAAAATTGGAACATTAATATTTAATATACCCCCCACATCCATAATATTATAGAATTAAAGAGATCTTAAGAGATTGAGTCAATTTTATGCTTTAACAATGGTGACTTCTAAAATTGTATATGCTTTCTTCTTGAAAGTCTCTGTAAAGGAGAGTCGCTTGGTTCCTTGAGTTACTAAATAACTCAGTCTTCATTTTAAATTTTTTAGTATTTAATTATAGTGGTGTTTTCTTAAAAGATTACTATTTTGATGACAGTTTATGTTTTCTCCTTAAAATGTCTTTAGTTTGACCAATTAATGTTTTATTGTTTTATTGATATATAAAGTTTTAGCAGTAAATAAGTATATCAGTTCTTTAATTATAAACTCACTGATTATGAGTCCATCCTTTCTTAAATATTCAAATAAAATGTGATTCCTAAACAATAGTACACTAAGGGTTTTGTAGTTTTATTTCAGAGAACTTCTTAAAGATAAATTGGAGACAGTGAGTTTGAACATACTTTTAACTTGTGTAATAAATACACCTCATTTTTTCTTTTTTTCCTTCATTGCTTAACGCTCCTTCCTATTTTTTTTTCCTCTAGGACTGTTATGAATACTATCCAACAATTAATGATGATCTTAAATTCAGCAAGCGATCAACCATCAGAAAATCTGATTTCCTATTTTAATGTAAGCCGCGTGTGAAACATTATTTATTGTAATATCTTGCCAAAGAAATGAGAAATTAGAAGTTAAAATACTGAGTAATTTTTAAAATACCCACTTCCCAACCAACATATAATTGTCTCTCTTCTTGCTTTTTTAAACCCTCCAAATTAGATATTATTAGTAGTATTGTTTTTTTTTAGACAGTGTTACTTTTAGATTTCCTCATGTTTACTATTTACCTTGCTCAGCATTTTTTCTTGCAATTTAGACCTCATTTCCGAGATTTTTTTTTTTTCCTACTGCAGACACATTCTAAGACTTGTGTGCTGTTTTTTTCAGGAAGATAGAATTACTGATTTTATAGAATTGAAACTTTGAATGATGCTGTTCACATTTTAAAGAAAATTACTAATCTATATTTTGGAAAGAGTATTTTTTAATGTATAATATTTTGAATGTATTTCATTTATAAATATTATAAAACAAAGTCAATCTTTGGTTATAGCTGAAAAGAATCTGGTTTGTGATATATTTTAATAGACTACAATACGAATTAGAGTATTTTAATACATCTTAATATACATTTTAATAATCATCTTGTAATGTATTTTAATTATTAAAGTTGTATAGCCCCACCTCATATGATACATATATTGAAATTTCTTTTGTAACCATTTCTTTATCTTGTGTTTCTGAAAACATAGCTAAATTATTTAGCTAATTCAAACTTTTTGTAAGCACAGATTTAAGTTAGGAAATCATACCATGCTCAAATCTTAATTTTACTTTTATCATTTGATTTTTTTCGGAGTAACATACATTTCAATATAACTCTTAATTGAAGATAATTTCTAAGAATATATGGTGTTCTTTTTTTGTTAATTGTTTCATTTTTTATTAAGGTATACTTGACATGTAACATTATGTTAGATTCAAGTATACAACATAATGATTTCACATTTGTACGTACTGCAAAATGATCACTATAATAAATATAGTTAACATCTGTTACCATACTTTGTTACAATTTTTATTTTTCTTGAGATAGGGACTTTTAAGATTACTCTCTTAGCAACTTTCAAATATGCAATGCAATGTTGTTAACTATAGTCACATGCTGTACATTATATCTCCGTGACTTACTAATTTTATAACTAGAAGTTTGTACCTTTAACTTCCTTCACCCATTTTGCCCACCCCCTGCCTCTGGCAACCACCTATTTCTTCTCTGTATCTATAAGCTTATTGTTTTGTTTTTTATTTTATTTTTTTTTAGATTCCGCATATAGTAAGATCATAAAGTATTTGTCTTTCTCTGTTTGAGTTATTTCACTTAGCATAACGTCCTTAAAGTCCATGCATGTTGTTGCAAAGGCAAAATATCCTTCTTTTTATGGCTCAGTAATATTCCACTATGTGTGTATGTGTGTGTATATAATCGTATGTATATGTGTATTTACAGAGGGTGCCAAAACATGTATACACATTTTAAGAAAGGAAAAAACTGTGTTAAAATTCTGATACTTCATACATACTGATTAAAAAAAGATGAATACAAGTCATGTTTGACTTCTGCAATTATAAGAGGTGCTCAAAGTGGTTACCATCAGAGTAATTTTAATATTGTTTTTTTTTCTTTAAATTAAAGTTTATTAGGGCGACGATTGGTAGTAAAGTTACACAGATTTCAGGTACACAATTCTGTGATATATTATCTATCTCTCACATTGTGTATTTACCACCCAGAGTCAGTTCTCTTTCCTTCACCATATATTAGACCCCGTTTACCCTCTTCTAGAGCCGCGCTCCCCCCCTTATCCCCTGGTAACCCTGAAACTATTGTCAATCCCTATGAGTTTTTGTTCTTTCAATTGTTTGTCTTGTTCTTTTGTTGTTTTCAATTTATATACCACATATCAGTGAAATCATACAGTTCTCTACTTTTCCTGTCTGACTTATTTCGCTTAGCATTATAATCTCAAGAGCCATCCATGTTGTCACAAATGGTACTATTTAATCTTTTCTTACCACCAAATAGTATTCCATTGTGTATATATACCACAACTTCTTTATGCATGCATCTATCGAAGGACATTTTGGTTGTTTCCATGTCTTGGCCACTGTAAATAAAGCTGCAGTGAACATTACAGCACACTTGTCTTTATGGATAAGTGTTTTCAGATTTTTTGGGTATATACCCAGGAGAGGGATTGCTGGGTCATATGGTAATTCTGTTCGTAATTTTTTGATGAACCTCCACACTGCCTTCCATAGCGGCTGCACCAGTCTGCATTCCCACCAACAGTGTACGAGGGTTCCTTTTTCTCCACAGCCTCTCCAACACTTGTTACTATTTGTCTTGTTGATGATAGCCATCCTAACCTGGTGAGGTGATATCTCATTGTGGTTTTGATTTGCATTTCTCTGATGATTAGTGATGTTGAGCATTTTTTCTTAAGTCTATTTGCCATTTGTATGTCCTCTTTGGAGAAATGTCTCTTCAGGTCCTCTGCCCGTTTTTCAATTGGTTTGTTCGTTTTGTTGTTTTTAAGTTCCTTGTATATTTTGCATATTAGCCCCTTATTGGAGGTACTGTTTGCAAAAATCTTCTTCCATTCAGTTGATTGCCTCTTTATTTTGTCAATGGTTTCTTTTGCTGTGCAGAAGCTTTTAAGTTTGCTATAGTCTCATTTGTTTATTTTAGCTTTTACTTCCCTTGCCTTTGGAGTCAAATTCATAAAATGTTCTTTGCACCCAAGGTCCATAAGTTTAGTACCTATGTTTTCTTCTATGTAGTTTATTGTTTCAGGTCTTATGCTTAAGTCTTTGATCCATTTTGAGTTAATTTTGGTACATGGTGACAGATAGCAGTCCAGTTTCATTCTTTTGCATGTGGCTTTCCAATTCTGCCAGCACCATTTATTAAAGAGGCTGTCTTTTCTCCATTGTATGTTATTTGCTTCTTTGTCAAAAAGTGTGTGTCCATATTTGTGTGGTTTTATTTCTGGGTTCTCAATTCTGTTCCATTAGTCTGTGCGTCTGTTTGTCTGCCAATACCATGCTGTTTTGATTATTGTAGCCCTGTAGTACAAGCCAAAGTCAGGAAGTGTGATACCTCCAGTATTGTTCTTTTTTCTTAGGATTACTTTGGCTATTTGGGGTCTTTTGTGGTTCCATACAAATCTGATGATTTTTTGTTCTATTTCTTTAAAAAATGCCATTGGGGTTTTGATGGGGATTGCATTAAATCTGTATATTACTTTGGGTAATATGGCCATTTTAACTGTGTTGATTCTTCCAATCCATGAGCACGGAAAGTCTTTCCATTTCTTTGTGTTTTCTTCAGTTTCTTTTAAAAATGTCTTAGTTTTCAGTATATAAGTCTTTCACATCTTTGGTTAAGTTTATTCCTAAGTATTTTATTCTTTTTGTTGTAATTGCAAAAGGAATTGTTTCTTTTAATATTTTTGTGTGAGATTTCATTGTTAGTATATAGGAATGCAATGGACTTTTGTACATTGATTTTGTAGCCTACCACATTACTGTATTCATTTATTGTTTCTAATAGCTTTTTGGTGGAGTCTTTAGGGTTTTCTATATATAGCATCATGTCATCTGCAAAGAGGGACAATTTAATTTCTTTATTCCCAATTTGGATGCCTTTTGTTTCTTTCTCTTGCCTGATTGCTCTGGCGAGGACTTCCACTACTATGTTGAAAAGCAGAGGTGATAGGGGACAGCCCTGTCATGTGTCTGAATGTAGAGCAAAGGGCTTCAGTTTATCACTGTTAATTATGATATAAGCTGAGGGTTTGTCATATGGCCTTTATTATGTTAAAGTATTTTCCTTCTATACCTGTTTTATTAAGTGTCTTAATCATAAATGGATGTTGTATCTTCTCAAATGCTTTTTCTGCATCAATTGATGTAATCATATGATTTTTGTCCTTTATTTTGTTTATGTGATGTATCACATTGATGTATTTGCGTATGTTGAACCATCCTTGTGCCCCTGGGATGAACCCCACTTGGTCGTGATGGATAATCTTTTTAATGCATTGTTGTATTCGATTTGCTAGAGTTTTGTTTAGGATTTTTGCATCTGTATTCATCAGAGATATTGGTCTGTAGTTTTCTTCTTTTGTGTTATCCTTACTAGGATTTGGTATCAGGGTAATGTTGGCCCCATAAAATGAGTTAGGAATATTGTCTCTTATTCAATTTTTTGGAAGAGTTTGAGTAGGCCAGGTATTAGATCCTCTTTGAAGTCTTGATAGAATTCACTACTGAACCCATCTGGTCCCGGACTTTTGCTTTTGGGAAGGTTTCCAATGACTGATTCAATTTCCTTACTGATGATCGGTCTATTTGGATTTTCCAATTCTTCATGGTTCAGCCTAGGAAGGCTATATGTTTCTAAGAACTTGTCCATTTCTTCTAGGTTATTGAATTTCATGGCATATAGTCATTGATAGTATTCTTGGATGATCCTTTGTATTTTTGTGGCATCCATAATAACTTCCCCTCTTTCATTTCTGATTTTGTTTATTAGTGTCTTTTCTCTTTTTATCTTCGTGAGTCTAGCCAAGGGTTTGTCAATTTTACTAATCTTTTCAAAGAATCAGCTCTTTGTCACATTTACTTTTCTATTGTCTTTTTGTTCTCTATTTCACTTACTTTTACTCTGATTTTTATTTCCTTTCTTCTGCTGACCTTGGGTTTCATTTGTTCTTTTTCTAGTTCCTTAAGTTATAACGTGAGGTTATTTGTTTGTGATTTTTCTTGTGTCTTGAGATAGGCCTGTAATGATATAAATTTCCCTCTTAAAACTGCTTTCCCTGCATCCGAAAAATTTTGGTAGGATGTATTTTCATTCTCATTTGTTTCTATGTATCTTTTGATCTCTCCTCTTATTACTCCCTGAGCTGGTTGTTCTTTAAAAGTATGTTGTTTAATCTCCACGTATTTGTGGTTTTTCCTGTTTTCTTTTTGCTGTTGATATCCAATTTCAAAGCCTTGTGATCAGAGAATATGCTTGGTATGATTTCAATCTTCTTAAATTTGCTGAGGCTGATTTTATGTCCCAATATATGGTCTATCCTTGAGAATGTTCCATGTACACTAGAAAAAATGTATAGTCTGGTGTTCTAGGATGAAGTGCTCTATAAATGTCAATTATGTCCATTTCATCTAATGTGTCATTTAGGGCTCCTATTTCTTTATTTATTTTCTGTTTAGATGATCTAGCCATAGCTATCAATGATGTATTTAGGTCCCCTAGTATAATTGTGTTTTGGTCAATTTCTTCCTTTAGTTCTGTTAGTAGCTGCTTGGTATATTTTGGTGCTCCCTGATTGGGGGCATAAATATTGATGACTGTTATGTCTTCTTGTTGTATAGTCCCCTTTATCATTATGAAATGTCCATCTTTGTCTGTTGTTACCTGTTAGTCTGTTTCATCGATATCAGTATGGCTACACCTGATTTTCTCTGGATACCATTTGCTTGGAGTGTCAATTTCCATCCTTTCACTTTGAGTCTATGTTTGTTCTTGTAGCTGAGATGCGTCTCTTGGAGGCAGCTTATGGTTGGGTTTAGTTTTTTGATCCAATCTGCTACTCTGTGCCTTTTTGTTGGTGAGTTCAGTCCATTTACAGTTAGGGTGATTATCGACATGTGAGGATTTCCTATCATTCCATCTTTAGTTTTCTGGTAAAACTGTGTGTCCATTGTTTCTTTGCCTTTTTTGCTGTTGTCTGTTATTTCTGTGAGGTGGTATTCTATGATTTTCCCTCTGTTTCTTCTTTTATTACAGTATATATTTCAGTTCTGGATTTTTTTTGAGTTGTTACCATTAAATTTATGTAAAAGAAAGTTTGATATTTACAGTATTCCGTTTTCTTCAGCATGCTTACTTTCTCCATTCCCATATTCTTGTTCAGGCCTTTACTCTCCCCCCTTTTGTGTTTTGGTTGCCACAAATTATTCCTATTGATGCTGGTTGAATAGACTCCTTAAGTATTTCTTGTAGTGTAGGTCGTATGTTAGAAAAATCCCTCAGCTTCTGTATATCTGGAAAGGTCTTTATTCCTCCTTCATAGCTAAAGGATATCTTTGCTGGATATATTATTCTTGGCTCATAATTTCTCTCTTTCAATAGTTTGAATACTTGGTTCCACTCCCTCCTGGCTTGTAGAGTTTCTGCTGAAAAATCTGATGATAATCTAATGGGCTTTCCTTTGTAGGTTACCGTCTTCTTTTCACTGGCTGCCTTGAGGATTCTTTCTTTGTCGTTGATTTTAGACAGCTTCAATACACTGTGCCTTGGAGAAGGCCTGTTGGGGTTGAGGTAATTAGGTGTTCTATTTGCTTCTTGGATTCGAGGATCCAGGTCTTTCCACAAGTTTGGGAAGTTCTCAACTATTTGTTTGAATACACTCTGTGTTCCCTTCTCTCTTTCTTCTCTTTCTGGTATGCCCATTATTCTTATATTCCTCTTTCAGATGGAGTCAGAAAGTTCTTGTAGAGTTCTTTCATTTCTTTTAAGTCTCAATTCTCTCTTCTTCCATCTGAATAATCTCCAGGTTTCTATCTTTGATGTCACTGATTCTTTCCTCCATCTGGTCAACTCTACTACCTAAGCTGGCTATTTCATTCTACATTTCTTTTATTGAGTTCTTAATCTCCAGAAATACTGTTTGTTTCTTTTTTAAAATTTCAATCTCGTTGGGAAAATGTTCATTTTGTTCTTTGATTATGTTTCTGAGTTTATTAAACTGCCTGTCTGTGTTTTCTTGCATCCCGTTTAGTTTTTTAAGAACTGCAATCTTGAATTCTCTGTCATTTAAGTCACATATTTCCATATCTTTGTTCCTTTTCTGGAGACTTTTCATTTTCTTCCTGAGCTGTCTTGTTGCCTTTGTTATTCATGGCATATAATGATTTACTATTTCTCTTCCTAGGCATCTATAGGAGTGAGTTCTGTAACAGGTTGATAGAAAGAGGTCTTTGTTTTGTTTTCCAGTAGGTATTGGTAGAATGTTTTATTTTTTCTCTGACTGCAGCCTTTTATTCTCTCTCACACTGTAGTGTTATGTTTTCTCTGCAGTATTCTGGCTTCTCCACAATGGGGGAATTCCCTGGAAGGTGGGCTTCCCCTCTGTGAACAGTTCCCCTGGGTCATATGGTGCTGCCTCTGTGGAGGGATGTGGAGAGCTTCTGAAGTTCCAGAGCTCTTCATGCACCAGATTCAGAGCCCATGTTTTTCAGCAACTCTGTTTACTATCTGTCCCCAGATAGGTGTGAACAGGAGTGGAGTGGGTTGTGAGAGGTGGCCCAGAGCAATGGCGGCGACCACCACCACAGCCAGTCCTGCTTCCAAAGCTCCCTCCCCTTTGCTGGAACTAGCTGGGCTGCGAATCAGTGTCTGCGGACCACAGTTCTCAGAACTGCAAATATTGTGTTGTTCTGACACTGCTACTATTCCACTTCTAGCACTGGGCGGGTGGGGGCAGGGCGAGCTCTGGGAGGGGAGGAAGGGGGCGGCTAGTCTCAGTGCCTAAGGCTTCCGTTCTCTGCTTGGCAGTGAGGGCTTAAACCACCGTTTTCAGCCTTCTTCCCTCAGTCTTTTCTCTGAGATCTCTGCCTTGAGCGTTGGGTTCAGCTGTGTTATATGCTGCCCCCTCAGCCCTGTGGGCCATAAACGGACCCCTAGCAGTCTGAGTTCTTCCCTCTCCTGCAGCTGCGGTAGTTCCAGGATGCAGCGCGAGCTGGGAGCACTGAGCTAGGTCTGCGTCCTGCGCCTGCGCGGCTCCGTCTCCATACTCCTCCCTTCCATCCTCACCCATTCATGCACTTTGCCCATCTTCAGATGATTTCGGTAGTGAGCCTCTTCGTGTTGCCTGTCTGCTGTGCAGGGAGTCCTTCATGGAGTTATAGTTGTTCAATTTTTTGTAAATTCCAGGGGAGATTTCAAGAGGCTCACCTCACTCTGCCATTTGTATCCATATTGGTTTTTTTTCCATTCTTAAAATATGTATACCTTTTTTTTGGCACCCTCTGTGTTTAAGTGTGCGTTTAAGTGAGTATATACATTCACACACACCCATATACACACACACCAATTTTGCTTTATTCATTTATCCATTGATGGACACTTAGGTTGTTTGCATATCTTGACTGCTATAAATAATGCTGCAGTGAACATGGGGGTGCATATATCTTTTTGAGACAGTGTTTTGTGTTCTTCAGATAAATACCTAGAAGTGGAATTGCTGGATCATAATATGGCAGTTCTATTTTTAATTTTTTGAGGAATTTCCATACTGTTCTTTGTAGTGGGAGCACCGATTTACAATCCCATTAACAGTGCACAAGGGTTCCCTTTCCTCCATGTCCTCACCAACACTTGTTATTTCTTCTCTTTTTAATAATGGCCATTTTAAAAGATGTGAGGTGATATCTCATTGTGGTTCTGCTTTGCATTTCTCTAATGATTAGTGATGTGGACCTTTATTTCATGAAACAGCTGTATGTTCTTTTTGGAAAAGTGTCTGTTCAGATCTTCTGCTCATTTTTAAACTTGATCCTTTTTTTTTTTTTGGAATTGAGTTTTATGAGTTCTTTATATATTTTTGGCATTAATCCCTTGTTAGATGTATGATTTGCAAATATTTTCTCCTATTACTAGGTTGCCTTTTCATTTTATTCATTTTTCATGTTCTTTTTTTTTTTTTTTTTGGCTGTACAGAAGCCTTTTAGTTTGATGTAGTCCCACTTTTTTCATTTTTGCTTTCATTGCCTTTTCTTTTGGTGTCAGATTCAGAATATCTCCAATAGTGATATCAAGGAGCTTACCACCTATGTTTTCTTCAAGGAGTTTTATGGTGTCTTACATTCAAGTGTTTAATACATTTTGAGTTGACTTTTGAGTATGGTGTAAGATAGTGGTCAAGTTTTACTCTTTTGTATGTGGCTGTCCAGTTTTCTCTGCACTACCTATTGAAGAGACTTTCCTTTCTCCATTCTGAATTCTTGGCTTCTTGCCACAAGTCAGTTGATGACGTGTGGGTTTAGTTCTCTGGGGTCTCTATTCTGTTCCATTGATCTATATGTCTGTTTCTATGCCAGTAACTTGCTGTTTTGATTACAATAGCTTTATAATATAGTTTGAAATCAGGAAGTGTGATGCCTCCAGCCTTGTTCTTCTTTCTCAAGACTGCTTTGGCTATTTGGGTTATTTTGTGGTTCATACAAATTTTAGGATTGTTTATTCTATGTTTATGAAAAATGCCATTGAAATTATCATAAGGATTGCACTGAACCTGTAGATTGCTTTGGATAGTATGAACATTTTAACACTATTAATTCTTTCAATCCATGAGCATTGAATATCTTTCCTTTTATTTGTGTTTTCAGTTTCTTTAATCAGTGTCACAGTTTTCAGTGTACAGGACTTTCACCTACTTGTTTAAATTTTTTCCTCTGTATTTTATTCTTTGTGATGCATTTGTAAATGGGGCCAGTTTCTTAATTTTTCTTTCTTACAGTTTTTTATTAGCGTATTGAAACACAACTGACTTTTATATATTGATTTTGTATCCTGCAACATTACTGAATTTGTTCTCACAGTTTTTTTGTGGACTCTTTTGGGTTTTCTATATATAATAATATCATATCATCTGCAAATAGTGGCAGTTTTTATTTTTCCTCTTCAATCTGTATGCCTTTTATTTCTTTTTTTTATTACCTTATTGCTCGGGCTGGTACTTTCAGTCCTTATCTTATTTTTGATCTTAGAGGAAAAGCTTTCAGCCTTTTACCATTGAGTAAGATGATGCTGACTATGGTCCTTCCATGTATAGCCTTTAGTATGTTGAGATACATTCCCTCAGTACCTGCTCTGTTGAGAATTATTATCATAAGTGGATGTTGAATTTTATTAAATGTTTTTTCTGCATCTGTTGAGATGATTATATGATTTGTATCCTTCGTTTTGTTAATGTGATGTATTACATTGACTGATTTATGAATGTTGAACCATCCTTGCATCCCTGGAATAAATCCCACATGATCGTGGTGTATGATTCTTTTAATGTGTTGTTGAATCTGGTTTGCTAATACGTTGTCAAGGATTTTTGCATAAGTGTTCATCAGGAATGATGGCCTGTAATTTTCTTTTCTTCTGGCATCCTTGTCTGGTTTTGGTATATGGTAATTCTGGCCTCATAAAATGGCTTTTGGAAGAGTTCACTCTTCTACTTTTTTAGAAGAGTTTGAGAAGGGTTGGTATTAATTCTCCTTTGAATGTTTGGTAGAATTCACCAGTAAAGCCAAATGGTCTTGGACTTTTGTTTGTTGGGAGATTTTTGATCTCTGATTTACTTTCCTTACTAGTAGTGGGTCTATTTTACCATGATTCCATCTTAGAAGTTGGTTTGTTTCTAGGAATTTAATCATTTCCTCTAGGTTGTCGAATATGTTGGTATATCATTGTTCATAGTAATCTCTTATGGTCCTGTGTCTTTCTGTGTTCTGTTGTAATGTTCATGAGGTTCCTTTTTGATGGACAAAAGAGCTAACAAATCTATTCCCTAACCTTTTTGCAGAAAATTTAGATAATAGTTTTTCAGTTGTACTCTTGAATTTTTTTGTCACTACAATTTGAAAATGAAATTCTATATGTTCATATTTTTTAGAAGTTGTGTTTACTTATTATTGTAGAAATGTTTTCACAGTATAAACATTTGAAAGTGAAAAATCATATAGACAATATGTTAATTTTGATTAAACAATATTCTCCATATTGATTTTTGTTTTTCCTTGTTAAAGAACTGTACAGTGAATCCGAAGGAAAGTATCCTGAAGAGAGTGAAGGATATTGGATATATCTTTAAAGAGAAATTTGCTAAAGCTGTGGGACAGGGATGTATAGAAATTGGGTCACAGGTAACTTGAGTTCATTTTGATTACTGCCACTATATTTCAAATGTATGCATCTGTCCAAAATGTGTAACTACTATTATGGTATTTGTCCAATAGTATAAAATACTGGCAGATACTCTATGCTATGCTGCCTGTCCGTGTATGCTGCTATTTATGAAAAACTTTATGGGAAAATGTCCCTCACTCCATTATAAAACAGAAATTAAACATGTAGAAAATTTTAGAAAAATCAAGTAAGAAAAAAGTTAAAATCTTTGATACTGTTAAATTTTTGTTGAATATGCTCTGACTTCTACACTTAGTAATATTCACGTATGCATATACTTATATGAATGGGATCATATTATACATGTCATTTATCAATAATACTATTTTTACTATTACTATTATTATTTCAGAAAATCTGAAACTAATTTATTGGTAAGAGTATGGGCTCTGGATTAGAACCGTCTGGTTCTACCGTTATAATCAGTCATTTAAATTCTCTGCGATTCAGGTTTTTATATTTGTTTTGCTTTGTTGTGTGGCATTAATGAGGTAATATAATATAAAATATGTTTGAAACTGTATTCTGCTATACGCATTTATTTCGGTGTTGTGAGGTTATGTTTGATGCCATGAGTATTTTAAACAATTGTACTTAGAAGTTCATTTTGTTTGTATACAAAATTTGTGCTCATAATTTGAAATGAAGGAATATGGTTTGTGTGTGAGCATGTATGTATCTGCATGTGTGTATCTCTCAAATTTGGTTATTCTTCAAACTCTAATGGGAACTAATTATTGGTTAAAACTTTTTGCTGCTAAGATCAGTTGAATCTGATTTTTGCCTTTGCCAGTTTTATGGACAGAGACTGTTTTTTGAACCCTAGACAGCTATCTTGAAAATACATGTCGTAGGTCACAAAAACATTACATTAATATGTAAAATAGTACCATGTATATTATACACACACACACACATATAATATAAAGTAGTATATATGTGATATATATAATAATTTTATACATATTTATATATTTATATATTATAAAATTATATATGATGTAGACATGAATGGAGGAAAACAAAGTGTGGGACCTCCCCTCTTCATAATTTTTGGGGAATGTCATTTTATACGGAAGCTTTGAGTTTAGACAAGCTAACATTTGTGATTTCTTGAGCTATGTTCCTAATAAGGTTCTGAAATGTATTTCAGGAGAAAACTTTTTAAAAATTAATTATTGTGATTTTCTGAAATAGTAGAATCTAATTCTTTTTCTTTGTTTGTAGCGATACAAACTTGGAGTTCGATTGTATTACCGAGTAATGGAATCCATGCTTAAATCAGTAAGTTACAAAGAAAATAATAGAAAACAAATTTAATGTTGATATAAAAAAGATTTTAGTTAAACATTATTTCGTATCTGTTTCAGGAAGAAGAACGATTATCCATTCAAAATTTTAGGTAAATTTTTTAGTTTTAGGAAAACAATTTCTTTGTATAGAAGTAAATGTTTCAAGAATAATTGTTTTTTTCTTTTCGTTTAGCAAACTCCTGAATGACAACATCTTTCATATGTCTTTGTTGGCATGCGCTCTTGAGGTTGTAATGGCTACATATAGCAGTAAGTTAAATTTTAGTAAATAAACATTTTAGTTTAACTTAAAGTTAAAAAGAAACTTATCTAAGGTGTGGTGTGTTTTTTTTTGGGGGGGTGGAGTTAAGAAGAATTACATATTTTAGATCAGTATATACTGAAGAACGTAATTGGTCACCATAAACTATTTAACTGGCTTACTATCTGAATTATTTCAGGTCATCTTGGAAGTAGTATTTCACTAGGCTCTTATTCTGGGCTATACCGAATCCAGGCAGTGTACCTGTTGAAACCCCGTCAAAGATTTATGAGATTTTAAAATCCAAAGGAGTGAGTACTAAGGAGTAGCATCCACTCATATGGAAACACTGCTCTAGACTCTAAGATCATGTGACCAGAGGTTGGAGCCAGAATCCACCAGCTAAACATAAAAGAAGCCACTGAGAGTGATTTTTAAATCCAATTTTAAACATGTATTATTTTGCAAATAATGTTGCAAATGTTAAATACTTCTGTTTGCAAAAGAAGATTTATCTAATGATACAAATATACAATGAAAGAGAAACTTAAATTAGTAAACAAATATGAAAAACTGAATCCTCATTAATAACTAAGAAATGCACGTTTAAAAGAATTAACCATTTTCTAATCAGTGAAATTAGCAAAATCTTAAAGAATCCTTCCCTCCCCCAACCAAGGATTAAAGAGACAGTTAAAATGGGTACTAATGCATTGCTGGTTAGATATTAAACCTGTCTCTGATGGAAGTTTGGGTTATTTAAACCTTTGACAATTTGATATAAGCTATGAACCCTCTGTCAAGGAAAAACATGCATACATACACTCAAAATTTTGAAACCTATTTCCTAGGAGTCTGTAGGCTCCAGAACAAAAAATTCTGCTCTAAATATATTTTTTGTTTAGTGTTTCTACTATGTTTTACTTTTTGTTTGATAAAACCTTCCAACCGAAAAATACATAGTTCATTTCATACCTAAGTTACATTTTTTCTTTCATTTTTAGGAAGTACATCTCAGAATCTTGATACTGGAACAGATTTGTCCTTCCCATGGATTCTGAATGTACTTAATTTAAAAGCCTTTGATTTTTACAAAGTGATTGAAAGTTTTATCAAAGCAGAAGCCAACTTGACCAGAGATATGATAAAACATTTAGAACGATGTGAACATCGAATCATGGAATCCCTTGCATGGCTCTCAGTAAGTAACTAGCTAAAATAATTAAAGATATTTATATGCATATGGCTAACAGTTATCTGTTAGTGGGAGGTATGAGTTAAAATTTGCCTCAAGAGCAAATACGCAGTTTCATGAATAATGTGTTTTCGGTGTACAGCCCAAGAATCAAGTGGAATATTAGAATGGAGTTTTCTTTTATTTGAGCTCCCCAGACCATCTGACATAGTGATTTATTTAGGAAAAGCTTTTCTTAAAGCATGGCACTTTAAAAGAAAGCTGAATTCTTTATAAAATATTTTGCTCATTTGCTTAAAATAGAGGTATTGTATTTGAAAATGTAAATGTCTGCTTTTAAATTCTAACAAAACGATAAAATTTTTGAGATTATCCTAACTTAGATGATTTTAAATAGTGTAGTTTTTTTAGTTCAATTTAGTTGGATTATATATATATATTTTTTTTTCCCCTGCTGTTAGATAGTCCAAAAAACTGCACTATTGTTCAATTACAGTTAATGTTTATAGCATTACAGATAGGGCACAAATCATATTTTCTAGGTATCCTATTTATAGTATACAAGCAAGCTATTGATAAGACTTTTGTTTTAGTAAAGGTGGCATTTTCTGTGTAGTAATAGAAAAATATTTGTTTGAAGTTCTTTTATTAAGTTCTTTAAATCCGTGTAGTTGAGTAAAACTGTGAATTTGTTGATTAATATAGGGTTGGTTTTTTTAAAAACTGTGTGGCATGCTAAGTATATATCTTTTATTTACCTGTATGCCAGTATATAGAAATGGCAGTGAAAAAAATTAAGACTTTTAATTACATTAGAATCCTAATTTGGACATGTAACCTTAATTTTAATTTACTGATGTTTTAAAAACTTAATGGCTAAGAGATAACTTATTTCTTAGAGTTTTCTTGTATTGTCATATAGACAGAGTGGATAGAAAGGGAGAGAAGTAGGAGAAGTTGATAGAAAAACGTTCCATTGCTATTATTGAACTTAATTA